>NC_081438.1:20978218-21175566 GCF_949786415.1 Peromyscus eremicus | reverse complement strand
ATTGGTTGAGATCCACTGCTGTATGGACTCCACAGAGCTCTTGGAAAAGTCTAGGGACGTGACAAGATTCCTGGTTGGGGGAGGGGCACAAGGTGGGCTCCCAGGCTTAAAGAAGCTGAGCTAGGAGACTAGAGAGAGGACTCAGTGGCTAAGAGCACTTGATGTTCTTACAAATTTGGTTCCCAGCACATAGGTCACAACTACCTGCAACTCCAGCTCCCAGGGACCCAACATGCTCTTCTGACCTCCAAGAGCAAATGCACCCAACATGTACATCTGTGTGCCCCCCCACCCCCCCCACAATAAATAATAAGATAAATCTAAAATCAACCAACCAACCTGGAGAAGTGTCTTAGTGTCAGAATACATCTCGGGAGAAAAAACGAACAAATCCAACAATCCCTAAACCTAAAATGGCCAGAGCAACAATTGAGGAAAAGCCCACTTGGCACCATTTTATAGCTAGAGGGACTGCCAGACTAGAAAAAAACAAAGAGGGGAAGAAGATAAAACCAGTGAGTTGGAAAATACACCAAGTCCCGGGCTTTGCTGAATCCAGCGCCGCAGGTGTCACGGATCCTCCTTGACATGCTATTTCTGGCAGACCTCACTGCCTCTTAACCTATTTCAGTGTCACCATCTGCAGAATCAGATCCTGGAAGAGTCGCTCTCCAATCAGTCATGGCGGCTGATCCCCGAGGGGCTTTGATTCATCTCAGCCTTTGCATATTCCCCCTCTAATTATATTGGGCGCCTCGGCATTGATGGGTACCGGCACCAATTTGATTTCCTGCTAACCTATGGATGCTCTAATTATCTCCACAATCTCTGACTGACAATGATCTTGTTACCTTCTAATGGTACATGACAAGTGAAATAGCGAATATAATGATGCCATAATTACCGCTCTGGATGGATATTTGTGACGGGCGGTGGCTGTGCATCCCTTTTCTGCCTCAATCAAGGTGGAGGGAGAAAATAAGATACGACTGTTGACGGTCTGTACGTACCGCGCATAAAAAGAAGGGGAAGACAGAATTCTGTGGTACACTTAGCCAAGACCTCTTTACTGTTTGACTTCATAATTGAAAAACAAGTTAGGCCTCTGTGGCAATAATGGAGCTGAAAGAGGGGGATCATATGAGCAGGATGTGTGTGTGTGTGTGTGTGTGTGTGTGTGTGTGTGTGTGTGTGTTTAAATTCTTGACATTTTGTGTGCATTTCTGAAAAATCTATTCAATGTAGGATGTTTGCCAGAATACAATTGGTTCTTGATGAGACAGAAAGTTGGGTTTTGGGGATCTCTGTTGGTACAGTGCTTGTCTAGCATGCAGGAAGCCCCAGGGTCCATCGCCAGCACTGAATAAACAATGATGGTGGTACACGCTGTCGTCTCAGGACTCAGGAGGCTGAAGCAGGAGGATCAGAAGTTCAAGGTTGTCCTTGATTACATATCAAGTTTGAGGCCAGCCTGGGTTCTATGAGATCCTGTCTTAAAGAAAAAGAGAGGAAAGGAAAGGAAAGAATTCTTAGTGTTATTCTGCAGTACGAAGCTGCTGGTCTTCTTTGACAATATCGTCACAGACACAAAGCCGAAGTAGTAGTATCTCAGGTAGAAAGTGCTAGAAGCTTCCGATGAAAGGCATGGTGGGAAAAAGCCCTTGAGACAGCATTTACAGTCTAGCTTTACCTGCCTGTGTCCTTAGCAACCTGAGAAAACCCAGAACCTCTCTAGATCTGTTTCTCTATCCTGCGCATCTCCAGCTGCCTGTACTGGTGACCTAGGGCCTGGAATGTGCTAGGCAAATGCCCCCAAACTGAGCCACATCCCCAGCCCCTCCCTGGGAGATTCTAGGCAGGGGCTCTACCACAGAGCCACACCCCCAGCCCCTCAATGGGGGATTCTAGGCAGTGAATCTACCACTGAGCCACATCCCAGCCCCTCACTGGAGGATTCTAGGCAGGGGCTCTACCACAGAGCCACACCCCCAGCCCCTCAATGGGGGATTCTAGGCAGTGAATCTACCACTGAGCCACATCCCAGCTCCTCACTGGAGGATTCTAGGCAGGGGCTCTACCACTGAGCTACACCCCCAGCCCCTCACTGGGGGATTCTGGGCTTGCACTCTACCACTGTGTGATGCTCCTTAGCCCTAGAACCTTAGGAACTCAGTTTGATATTTTAACAGAAATTGTTCTTTTTTTTTTTTTTTTTCAGAGCTGAGGACCGAACCCAGGGCCTTGCACTTGCTAGGCAAGCGCTCTACCACTGAGCTAAATCCCCAACCCCAAGAGACTCTTCTTTTGAGACACAGGTCTGTGAAACCCAGTCTGGTCTTGGACTCCTAATCCTTCTGCCCCTACCTCTCAAGTGCTGGGATTAGAGGCATGTACCCTCATGTCCAATGAACTCAATTTATTAATGTAGAGTTGTTGGCAGCCTTGGGCAGTTGGCTAGAGACAGTTTCATGATGCAGCCAAGAAGCACTTTCCTGAGACCTTTACTCATCAGAACCAAGATTCTTGACTTGTCTGCAGAAAAGAATTCCAGAATGAGCTGGCTTCGAGCAGAGTTAGTTTATTAGGAAGAGCTTTTGATACAGATTTTAGCAAGCATATGAGCAGAAAGGCTCTAAGAGGCAAGAACACACCCCAGAACACTATGGGCTTCTCAAAAGAAGATCCGGTTTCTGTGACTTAGCAGCAACCATACATGTGTAGGATTTTGGTTGCTTCTGAAACTACAAAAGGTTGCTAAGAAATTCTTTCTTCTCTCTCAATAAATGAGATTGTAGGGTGGCCCTTACAGGTACATTGGATAGGACTGCAAGCTGATAAGAACCTGGGTCACAGCCCAGTGGTGGTGGCACACACCTTTAATCCCAGCAGTTAGGAGGTAGAGGCAGGTGGGTCTCTGTGACCAGCCTGGTCTACAGAGTGAGTTCCAGGACAGCAGGGCTACACAGAGAAATCCTGTCGTGGAAAAGAAAGAAAGGAAGGAAGGAAGGAAGGAAGGGAAGGGAAGGGAAGGGAAGGGAGAAAGAGAGAGAGAGAGAGAGAGAGAGAGAGAGAGAGAGAGAGAGAGAGAGAGAGAGAGAAAGGAAGGAAGGAAGGAAGGAAGGAAGGAAGGAAGGAAGGAAGGAAGGAAGGAAGGAAGGAAGAAAGAGAACCTGGGCCACAAGGGTTAAGACAAGTCTTCCTCTACATAAGAATTCTTGTCATATTCTTAACACTTTCCAGGCTTGCAGCTGAGAAGGAAGCAAGGCCATGCTCAAAGGTTATATGTGTTCAGGCCTGTTCTGTATGGTCCGAAGAATGATCTATGGTAGGTATGCTTTCGGTTTTTCCTGAGTGAATCTTTCAAGTATATAGCAAGCAAAAGGAAAAGACTAAATATGGATGAACGGATACAAAACCCGGTCAAATCGAGTGCTGGCCACCTCCAGCAGAGAAGACTGCAGTAGTTCGGCTGGGAGAGACGACACCAGGTAATATCACAGCCCGGGTTACGAACATCCGGCAGAAAACGGCTGGGGAGAGTGTGTGGAGGCAGCCAGCTGGGTTCCTGATCAATAGCCCCCAGGCAGAGCAGCATGGTCCTTCAAGTGAGGCTTTCAAGAAACAAAGAAAGATCAGTAGATAGAGAGCTGTACAGAGCCAGCAAACATACAAATACCCTTTATCTGTCTGTCTGTCTATCTATCTATCTATCTATCTATCTATCTATCTATCTATCTATCTATCCTCTACCAATCACCTTTATATGTATCTATCTATCCTTTATCATCTATCTATCTACCTACCTATCTATCTATCTCTATCATCCATCTATTATCTATCATCTATCATCTATCATCTATCTATCATCTATCTATCTATCTATCTATCTATCTATCTATCTATCTATCTCTATCATCCATCTATTATCTATCTATCATCTATCATCTATCTATCTATCTATCATCTATCTATCTAGTCTTACTATGTAACCAAGGCAGCCTCCAATTCGCAATCCTCCTGCCTCATCCTCCTGATGAGAATTCCCCGTGTCTCCCCAGCTGGTAATTTTAAAATTCCACTCTCCTCACTTCTCTCTTGAACCCAGGCAAGCACTCCCCCAATGGTGGACGCCTCCAAACCTCCACTGCAGAGTCTAAGTAGTGTCTCTTTCTTCCTATCTTCCTTTCTTCCTCTTTGACGAGGTCTCACTTGCGGGTTGCAGCATCTCTGGAACTAGAACCCCCCTCTCCTCTCCTGGAGGGACAGGGAAGCTCATGAGACTCCCCAGAGTAACAGACTTCATCAGTTTGGGAAAGCTCATAAGATTGACAAGAGTCCTCTCCCTTGCTGGCAGCAAACTCTCTGGCCTGTGCAGCAGCTGCCTATAAGATATTGAGGCCCATGCCGGGTGGTGGTGCCGCACGCCTTTAATCCCAGTACTCGGGAGGCAGAGCCAGGCGGATCTCTGTGAGTTCGAGGCCAGCCTGGGCTACCAAGTGAGTCCCAGGAAAGGCGCAAAGCTACACAGAGAAACCCTGTCTCAAAAAACCAAAAAAAAAAAAAAAAATATTGAGGCCCATTAAGGGAAATCTACTTGCTCTCTGATCTAACTCCAGGTTTAGAACGTTATATACTATGATCCTGTAATGGTCTGAAAGAAAATGCCCCCCCCCCCCAAAAGAGAGTGACATCATTAAGAGGTGTGGCCTTGTTGGAGGAAGTATGTCACTGTGGGGGTGGGCTTTGAGGTCTCTTTTCTCAAGCTTCACTCAATGCAACAATCAGTTGACTTCCTGTTGCCTCTGAGTCAAGACGTAGGACTCTCAGCTCCAGCTCCATGTCTGCCTGCACGCTGCCATGCTCCCGCCGTGGTGATAATGGACTGAACGTCTGAAACTGTAAGTGAGCCACCCCAATGAAGTGTTTACTTTATAAGAGTTGCCGGGGTCATGGTGTCTCTTCACAGCAATAAAAACCCAAACTAAGACAGAGCCCCTCCCTTAAGTGTTAATTCAAGCCGGGCGGTGGTGGCGCACGCCTTTAATCCTAGCACTCAGGAGGCAGAGGCAGGCGGATCTTTGTGAGTTTGAGGCCAGCCTGGTCTACAGAGCAAGATCCAGGAAAGGTGCAAAGCTACACAGAGAAACCTTGTCTCGAAAAACCAAAAAAAAAAAAAAAAGAGTTAATTCAGCTGGGCTGAATTAAATCATCTGGCTAGGAGACTACCTCTCAAGAAAGTTGAGTCACCTGAAAACATGATGTACTTACACGTCATCCCTAGAAGCCCTCCCTCATTGCCAAGCCTGCCCACTTTCCTGAGTTCTAACTCAAAATATGACTTTTCTCCTTCCTGTCTTTTTTTTTTTTTTTCTTCTCTCAATACCAAATCCTAAGCATGCTAATCTTTGGGCTTGTTTCTCTGAAGACTCCCTTACCCCACTGCTTGCAGACTTCTGTTGCTGGCCCTGACTCGGATCGTTTGATTTTATGTCCTCTTCCTCACCTTTATCCTCCCAGTACCTGCTGGGATCCTGTTTTTTTGCTTTTTTTTTTTCCCCTCTCAAACTCTAAAAAAATTCATCAAACGTCCTTCTGAATCAGTTTTTAATTTCTTTTATCAAGAGATCAAGAACTTGCAAAAGCGAGCCCCCAAATCCTCCGTGGCAAAGGGGCGTGGATGATTCAGAGACCTGCCTCCAAACAAGCTTAGACAGGAAGCGCCCTGGCCTCCTGCTATTGCGTGCTGTGGACACCAGAGGGAGCCATGAGAACATAGTTTAGTTGAATCTGGCAGGTGGCGCCCATGCGGAGGTGATGGAGCAAACTTGGAAATCCAAGACAGGAACGGGTATCGCTCTGAAGGTGAGGCTGGCTGCTACCTCTCCAGAGGTCAGGGCAACTGGTGTGACCATCCCATCCACGGAATTCCTGCTGTACCCGGCTTCGGCCCCCCTCTTCCCTTTCTTCTCTTTTTAGCATGCCCCTCTCCTTCTCCTACCTATCTAATTTGAAGACTCGGGGCTCAAAGTTGTTTGCTTTCTCTAAATTGGAGTGGTTAACATATACAGCTTCCTTAAAGGATGCCTTAGAAGGTCACACGCTGCCAGGCCATCGCCTCTGTCATTCACAGAAAGGCCACAGGGCTGGAACCTCCCTCCCAGCCTCTCACATCCAGGGGCTCTCGCTGAAGTAGCCTGAGCTCAGACGGCCCGCTCGCGACCTCTCGGACAACTGCCCATCAAGGCATCCCTGTAGGAGATCATTGGTCACCTTGTGTACCCTCCAGGACTGGGCCAAGAGAAACGGTCACTTTGTGTGATCCTAAGAGGGTGCTAAGAGCCAAGCTGCCCGGTCACACTCCATCTCACCCCCAACAGCACTGCTCCCAGAAACGTCAGCCTCCAGTTTCCACTTTCTGCCCTTTTCCCTTCACAGAGAATGTCTTAGCCACGAAGAGGATCCCAGTCTCCTATACATACATGCCCCAGAACACTGGGGGAGATGTAGGGGTTATTCTGTCTGGTTACTTTAAAGAAGCACACACAGCGACTTGGGAGAAGCTTCAAGCTGGATCTGGGTATGTATGGAAGCACCACAGTCAATTTTACGGTTAATATGAGTTAAATACAATGTTAAGATTCAGAGCATTTAGCTAATTAGCACAGGGTGGGATAACTCATTGAGATGAGGACAGAGCCAGGACAGGACATAAAGGGATCAAACATTTAGAAGCCAGCAGAGCAGAAGGACCTGGCAGAGAGGCCAGAGTAAGGAGGCAGAAACAGGTGGGTGTATTAGCCAGGGTTCTCTAGAGGAACAGAACTGATAGAATGAATACATATGGGGGATCTATTAGATATGGCTTGCCGGCTGTGGGGCAGCTAGGTAATGGCTGTTTACCAGTGGAAAACCCAAGAATCCAATAGTTGTTCATGATTGTGGGTCTAAGATGAGGCTGGGTATCCCAGCTGGTCTTCGATATATGCCGGAATCCCAAAGAAATAGTCTCTACTGTTAATGAAGGAATGGACTTGCCAGTGAGAGGAAGCAGGCAGAGAGAGAGAGAGAGAGAGAGAGAGAGAGAGAGAGAGAGAGAGAGAGAAATATTCTTTCTTCCGTGTCCTTTATATAGGCTGGCTGCTGCACACCAGAAGCTGTGACCCTGACTAAAGGTGGAGCTTCCTAGCTCCAAACATCTGGGTTAAAAGGGAGGTCTTCCCACTTCAAACGACTGAATTAAGAAAAACCCCCTCACAGGTGTAGTTACTTCCAGATGTAGTCAAGGGGACAGACAAGAATAGTCATCACAGCAGGCAGCAGGGCTGCTCGGGGGGCCAAGGGAGGAGGCATTTCAAAAAAGAGGAAAAGAAGAAGGGAAGAGAGAAAAGGAGAGACAGAGAGAGAGAGGGGGGAGAGAGAGAGAGAGAGAGAGAGAGAGAGAGAGAGAGAGAGAGAGAGAGAGAGAGAGAGAGAGAGAGAGAGAGAGAGAGAGAGAGAGGTAGTGACAGAAACCAAGAACAAGGAGCCTGGCTTTTCGGGAGTGACGCCCCACTGTTGAGTCTCAGTCAGGTTTAGCAGCGCACGAAGAAAATCATGTCTCTGGCCACCAGGGGGCACTCTGGACCAGTCCATCTGAAAATTTTACACAGAAAGTAGACAGAATATGTTCCGTTTGTGAGTTTCTCTATGTCCTTGGGGTTTTCCTCCTCTTCCTCCTCCTCCTCCTCCTCTTCCTCCTCCTCCTCCTCCCTCCTTCTCCTCCTCCTCCTCCTCCTCTTCCTCCTCTTCCTCCTCTTCCTCCTCCTCCTCCTCCTCTCCTTTTGATGGGGGCTGTTTTATTTTCATTTAGATGAGGTCTCCCTGGACACCCAGACTATACTGAAACTCACTATGTAACCTCTGGCTCCTCAAACTCCTCATCCTCTCCCCTCTGTGGGCACAGCAGGCTGTTCCACATCTGGCTCTGTGCACGTCTCCTGTGTTCACAGAGGCCTCTACACATTGACTACGGCTGTGGGGTTGGCTCCATGTGCCACTGTATCATCATCTACCATGAGAGGAAAATCGATGTGTTAAGACAACGTGACATCTCAAGTTAGAACATGTGGGGTGAGTTAGGTGTGAAGCTGGAACAAGAGGAATTTAGGTGAGCCATAGAAGAAAGCCTTGCTGGGATGCTTGAGCAGCTGGCTATACCACTTCCTGGATAAATAGATGTAAGGGTCCAGGTACACATTTTGGTGACCTGCTTTATGCAATCATAGATGGTGCCTTCTTACTGTGTCCTCCCTTGCTGGGAGACAAGTCAGCTCCAGAGTCTGCATTAAAAGGGCAACTAATTTCCTGTGTAAGCGCCCCACCCCTCGTAGACATAGTCACCCTCTGAAGACTCCACCCTCGGCAATACTGTCAAATTGAGGATTAAATGTCCCATTTGAGGAGTGTGTGTGTGTGTGTGTGTGTGTGTGTGTGTGTGTGTGTGTTTGTGCCTCGGTGTTCTCCTCTTTCCAGTGTGGCCACACTGAATCAATCTCCTTTCTTTTTTCACTATTGTTTTCCTGTTTAATTGGCTTTATTGAGGACTGGTGACTGAGCCTGGATTGTTAGAGCCGCCAGGGCCCAAGCTCTGACCCTCACAATGCCAGTGACAACAGGCTCTCTATGTCAATTCTTTCTACCCCAGTTCCCCAAGTGCCACCATGCCCAGCGTCCCGCCTTATATTGTAACTTCATGTAACTTGTTTTTCTCCAGTGCTGGGAATGGAGCCTAGAGTCTTGTGCAGTCCATGCAAGGACCCCGCCCTCCCCAGCCCATCACCTATTGAAGATGACGCCAGGATAAAACAGCTCTGGCCTCTCCACTACATGTCATTAAATAGTCTCTCTAAAGCACTGCAGGCCCCTTGGAATCTCTTCTGTGTGGAAGATGCGTTCTGTTGATTGCAGTTATCTCCGGCTCCCAGGGCTGTTTACACATTGAAGTGGTTTGAAAAAACAGAGGTGTCTGAGGTTTGTGGGAGCTGCCATTCACGTCACACGATTGCATGCCCTCTTAGCGAGCCATATTTTTGAGTCTTCAAAGCCCAGAAAACAGCCTTGAAAGGTGAGAACACGGGCAGGAAATGAAGGAGTGCAAACTAAACACTTGAGATTGTTTGGGGTGGAGTCGGAAGGGTTTCAGGCAACAGTGGTTGCTGTGTGCTTCCAAGACCTTTTAACATACTGGGGCGAACCTCTTCCCAGCTCTTAAAAGGGAGGTGTTGGCTGCAGGCACGGGTCAGTCGGTGGAAAGCTTGCTGACCTTGCGCAAAGCCCTGGGTTCCATCCAAAGCATAGATGAGACTTGGTTGTTCTCACTATGATCCCAGCACTCATGGGGTGGAGGCAAGAAGAACAGGGAGTTCAAGGTCATCCTCAGCTACATAGTAAACCTCATTAGTGGGGACCAGGTCCCAAAAGAGAAAATCAAAAAGAAACCTAAATATCGATGATAATTAGAGTCAATGTCAACGTGGCACCATCTAGGCTCACCTAGGAAGAGACTCTCAATGAGAGATCTCATAGATCAAGTTGGTCTAATGGCATATCTGTAGGCACATCTAATGGAAATGGTCTTGATGGCCTTAAGAGACCTGGGAAGACCTTCCCCGAATGTGGTTGGCACCTTCTGGTAGCCACCAAGATAAAAGGACACAGGAGAAGGAAGGCTTCACTTTTTTGCCTGCTTGATGTGAACTCTTGCTGATGAGTTCATCTGCCCTGTTGCTGCAGCCGCTGATTCCCTCAGTGGTGTTGGAACCCTTCTCTCCAGCTTTCCAATGTGGACTGGAGACCGGAGGCAATCCAGAAGTCCTCCCAGCCTCATGGGTTCTCAACCTCTCCAATGAAAAGACATCGTTGGGGTATCGTGTAAGCCAATCTAATGCATCCTCTTGTAATATGAATGTATGTTATTGGTTCTATACCTAGAGAACCACACCTAAAATTATTATTACTGTAAAAAGACCACCTCTAGGGTTCTTTTAGGAGAAGACTAATTTGGTAGATGCTGGGGTAATTTCTTTTTCTTACTGCTTATTTGTTATTTAATCATCTATTTGTTTTTGAGACAAGGTCTTGATAAACCCCGTTGCTAGGTAGCCCAGGCTGGCCTTGAACTTGCAATCTTCCTGCCCCAGCCTCCCCAGTTCAGGGACTGTAATCACACACCACTATGCCTAGTTTTATTTATGTACACTTGGCTATTTTAAGTTTATCTTTTAAATTTATTTTTTAAAGCTTGTTTATGTGTATGTAATATAGGTATGTGTATATGTATGAGTTCCTGTGTGTGCATATGGGCATCCACCTGCCACAGTGGGCATGTGTGGGCGTGTGAAGGCTGGAGGAGAACCTCATGGCTTTGGCCTTCGCCTTCCACCTCATTTGAGACAGGCTGTCTTACTGGCTACCCCTGTGTTCACTTCTGTATACTCCAGGGGTGCTGGCTACTCTTATGTCAACTCGACACAAGCTAGAGTTATCCCAAAGGAAGAGACAGCAATTGAGAAAATACCTCTATAAAATGTAGGGCATTTTCTTAATTAGAGATTGCTGGTGTGTGTATGGGGGCAGACCATTGTGGGTGGTGCCATCCTTGGGCTGGTGGTCCTGGGTTCTGTAGGAAAGCAGTCTGAGCAAGCCAGTAAGCAGCATTCCTCCAGGGCCTCTGCATCCGCTCCTGCCTCCGGGTTCTAGCACTGTTTGAGTTCCTGTCCTGACTTCCTTCAGTGGTAGACTACAGTGTGGAAGTGTAAGCCACATAAACTCTTTCCTCCTCAACTTGCTTTTAGACATGGTGTTTGTGGTTGTTTGAATGAAAACAGCCCCATAGGTTTATAGGGAACTGGCACTATTGGGAGGTGTAGTCTTGGAATAGGTGTGGTATTATTGGAGGACATATGTCACTGGAGGTGGGCTTTTAGGTCTCAGATGCTCAAGCCAGGCCAGTGTCTTTGTCTCTTCCTGCTGCCTGTGGATCAATGTAGAACTCTTAGTTCCTTCTCCAGCACCATGTCTGCCTGTATGCCACTGTGTCCCACCATAATGACAATGGACTAAACCTCTGAAACTATAAGCCAGCCAATTAACTGTTTTCCTTTATAAGAGTTGTCGTGGTCATGGTGTCTCTTCACAACAATAAAACCCTAACCAAGACAGTATTTAATTGTAACAATCATAAGCCTAACTAAGACATACACTAATAAACCAAGACACCTGGGTAGTTGGCTCTTGACCTTCTGGAGATTTTCCTGCCTCCACCTCCTATCTGTGAGAAATGATTTTTACTGTCAAAAGTAGCTAGCCAACCAAGGGTCAAAACACCCATCTCCATTTATGATGTGCCTGATTGCAGTTGCCCAACTCCTGAGACTTGAATATCACACCCTTCCTTTCATGGAGGTTAGCTAATTGTAGGTGGAGTTTCTCCATGTCTCAGCAGCTGCTTCCCAAATAACCACTCAGAGGCTTAATATTAATTATAAATGCTCAGCCAATAGCTCAGGTTTGTTACTAGCTAACTCATACATTAAAATGAATCCATATTTCTTATCTATGCTTTGCCACGTGGCTTGGTGTCTTTTCTCAGTATGGCATGTCCATCTTGCTTCTCTCTGCGTCTGTGCATGACTCCTGACTCCACCCTTCTTCCCAGCATTCTCAGTTTGGTTCTTCTGCCTAACCTTATCCTGTCCAGCTATTGGCCAGTGAGCTTCTTTATTAAACCAATCACGGGGACATATATTCACACAGTGTAAAGGAATATTCCACAGCCAATCCTGTCGGACCATGAGGTGGGACTTCCCTACTGGGATGAGACACAGTTTTTGCCTGCCTTAGTGTGAACCCTAAGTGTACTTTCTCCCCTGATGTGCTTGCTAGCTCAGCTTGGATCATGGCACAGCCTTGCTGAGTGACTTTGGCTTTGTCTGTGTGTTTCTTTGTGCAACATCAAGAAACTCTTTCCCAACACATCTCCACAAAGGAGTGCTTGTATTACAGACAGGTGCTACCACTTCTGGCTTTTATGTGGGTCCTGGGGATTTGAACTTAGGTCTTCACATTTGTACAGTGAGAGCTTTAGCTGCTGAATCATCTTCCTAATATGTTGTTAGCATATAATTATTGAGCAAAGAGAGGATTTTCTCTGTGACATTTCCTTCCATGGGGTTGGGGTAAAAGGAACAATTCTTTCTTTACCATGACTAGGAAAGAAGGCTGAAACCAGAGGTAGATCCCATCAGACCCAGGTTAGAGAAGAAATTAAATTATTGGCAGTACTCACAAGAGCTGGCTCACCGGCCCCTGAGCGCAGAGCCCTTATGACCTAATCACCCAATGGCCCCATCTTGTAGCACTATATTATGGATCTTATTTCTAACACATGAGTTCTCGGGGAGGGGAAAGGAGACATATATTCAAACAATCACCCACTGCTTTGGTGATGGTTGATATTCATTGCCAACTTGACTGTGTTTAAGGCCACTGAGGATGTACATTTCTGACATGTCTATAAGGGAGCTTCCAGAAACTTTAACGGAGGAAGGAAGACCCACCCTGAATGGAGGTGACACCATCCCAAGGGCTGGGGTCCTGGACTAAGTGAGGAGACAGTGAGCTGAGCACCAGCGTCCATCTCTCTGCTTCCTGGAGTGTGACCAGCTGCCTCACACCCCTGCTGTCCCTTCCTGCCTTTGTCACTATGATTGACTGGACCCTTGTACCGGCTAGTTTTGGGTCAACTTGACACAAGCTAGAGTCATAAGAGAGGAGGGGCCTCAGTTGAGGAAATGACTCCATAAATGAGTGAGCCTGTGGGGCTTTTTCTTAATTAGTGACTGTGGGTGGGGCCATCCCTGGGCTGGTGGTCTTGGGTTCTATAAGAAAGCAGGCTGAGCAAGCCAGTAAGCAGCACCCCTCCATGGCCTCTGCATCAGTTCCTGCCTCCAGGTTCCTGCCCTGTTTGAGTTCCTGTCCTGACTTCCTTCAGTGACAACAGCAATATGAAAGTGTAAGTCAGATAAACCCTTTCCTCCCCAACTTGCTTTGGCCATGGTGTTTCATTGCAGCAGTAGAAACCCTGACTAAGAGAGCCCTTAAACGGTGAACCAAAGTGAGCCTTTCCTTCCTTTTTTTTTTTTTTTTTTTTTGGTCAGGAATTTTGTCACAATAATGAGAAGTGAAACAGAGGACATAGACACATCTGTCACAGTCTACATCAGAGAACCAGCCAGGGCAGTAGTGACACCACACAGTACAGACCTCTGTCCAGCTCCCACATCCCCTGCCCAGCAGGCAGCAGAAGAACAGGCTGGTGTGAGAGAGGAGCCATGCATTTGCCTGGGGCAGGACCACCAGGAAGAACAGGTCGCATAGGACTGTGAGAGTTTGAATAGAATATGAAATTGCAATCTCAAACTGAGCAATGAAACTCTTCTAGCCTCTCGAGTAAATGATAGAATCAAACCATGGTGATGAGATGTAGCAGATACTCATATTCCATGCGTCGTTCTCAGGAGAATGAAACCTTTTCGTGTTTACACACGGAAGAGTCAAGGCTTAGGGAACCTGGGTTCCTTCGGCTGTGTCACCTGGGGTCTTGTGTCTGTTGGGTTGTGGAGAGTGCTCAGCTCCTGTGACTGAGTTGATAGTCCTCAAATAGTCTTCCCTCTCTGAACTCTGAGTCTTTTGTTGTCTTGGACTGTTCTGAAAGATGAAGAGCATCTATTCTCCCAAAAATCTAATTTTTGGGGAAATTGTGTGTGTGTGTGTGTGTGTGTGTGTGTGTGTGTGTGTATGTATCTTTATGTTCATGTGTATACACACATGTGTGTATGTGGAAGCCAGAGATGGGGTGTTTTTCTCAGCTGCTCTCCCCTTTATTTAACATTTTTAAAAAAGATTTTATTTTATTTGTGTGTGTGTGTGTGTGTGTGTGTGTGTGTGTGTGTCTCTATATGTCCCTGTGTGGGTTTGTGCATGTGAGTGCAGTGCCTGTGGAGGCCAGAAGAGGGCAGTGGAGCCCCCTGGATCTGGAGTTCCAGGCGGTTGTGAGCCTCCTAACCTAGGTTCTGTGATCTGAACTCCGGTCCTCTGAAAGGGCTATATATATATATTCTTAAGTTCTGTGCCATCTCTCCAGCACCTTAAGTTTTTAACATTTTTTGAGAAGGAATAAAAAGTACATAGTATACATGTATGCTGTGTATTTTGATCATATCCACCCCACTCCTCTCCTCCCAGATCCCCCCACTTGTGCCCCTTCCGATATCATGCCTTTTATCATCATCATCATCATCATCATTTAATAGCTCACTGAATCCAAAATGGATGTGGGGCTATTGACTGTCAACCTACCAGGGACCACACCCCTGAAGAAAACTGGCCCTTCCTCTACCAGCAGCTGTCCACTTCCAGTGATTCCTCAGCTCTTGTCCACACTGCAGTTCTGGCTGGCTTGATCTTGTTCACAAGTACAACAGCCCTCTTGGGTCCCGAAGACTCGGCTTCCTAGCAGTCTTCCCCGACCTCTGGCTCTGACAACCTTCCTTTCCTTCTGAGAAGTCTCCTGAGCCTTGGGGACTGGGTGTGATGTAGAATGGAGACGTCCCATT
This sequence comes from Peromyscus eremicus, assembly GCF_949786415.1. Classification (NCBI taxonomy): domain Eukaryota; kingdom Metazoa; phylum Chordata; class Mammalia; order Rodentia; family Cricetidae; genus Peromyscus; species Peromyscus eremicus. The sequence goes on along the minus strand of NC_081438.1, from coordinate 21,160,912 downwards.
TGGGGCTGAGCACTCCACGGACATTTGTTCCCCGCACTTGGACAAGTTGTGAGTCTCTGTATTCACCACCATCTACTGCAAAAAGAGATATGGCCACCGGGATATGGCGTGGTCTGATCTGGTGGCAGGGCACATGTTATTTTTTGAGGCAGAGTCTCTCACTGAACCTTGAGCTTATTCTTTCAGTTCAGCTAGGCTGGCTGGCTGCCCCCACCTCCCAACCCCCAGCACTACTAGCTACAGCTGCTACACCTGGCTTTTCGTGTGGGTGATCTTTTCATGTGGGAATCTGCATTAAAATCCTCACACTCACCCAGAAAGCCAATTAGAGACTGAGCCATCCCCCCAGCCTCAGAACGCTGTTCCATTTTAATTGTTGTTGGTTTGGGCCTCAAATTCTTTAGAATTAAGATCAATTATGCAGAAAATCTAGTATTAAGACGTAGGAAGTTGTGTTTTCCTAAGAAAGTGGAATTTACAGTATCCATGGGAACGGTGATCATCAAGTACTTAATGGTTTTATAAAAAGAAAATGTAACCAAGTACATATCTAAAAGATGGCACCTTTTAAAGTTAGCTAAAAAGAAGGATGCTGCTGCCTTCGGCATATCCAGCGAGGCTGTCAATCAAGCCGGGATGACGGCCTTGATGTCCTGACCGATCAGAATCTTATCTGAGTCCTTAACCTTTTTGGAGAAGGGAGAAACACATTGGAAGTGAGGGTTTTTTTTTTCTTTTAAATGTATTTCCTAAAGTAATTGTTCCTTGCTTTAACGTGCAGTGCTGTTCAATCTTTTTTATGTTTCATCTGCAAACGAAGCCAGTGCCGGAAGCCGGGTGCGGAGGAGCACGTCTGTAATCCAAGTCCTTGGGCCAAGGCAACAGGCGGTTGAGTGCAGCTTAAGTTACATAACAAGGCCCTGCACCAAAGATTTAAAAAAAGGGGGGTGGGGCTGGAAAGAAGACTCAGTTGCTATCACATGTCCCATGCAACCTGACTGCGATCTCTGCACTCACATAAAAGCCAGGCATGGCAATGTGTACCTGAAAACCCCAGCATCATGGAGTCAGAGGCAAGAGGCTCCCTGGAGCTTGCTAGCTAGCCAGCCAAGCCTAACTGGTTCTGTGAGAGACCCTGTCTCCAAAAAAAAAAAAAAAAAAAAAAAAAAGTATAGAACAACTGATATCAACATGTCAACGTCAACATCTAGCCTCTACACACACCCATGCTCACGGGGACACCCTGTCTACATGTCTCCACCTCCTATACCCACCCCCAACCCCTCCCCGTATGTGTACAGGTATTGGAGCCATAGCATGTAGTTTTACAAGGGCTCTGGTGACTTGAACTCAGGACTTCGTGTTTCTCTGGCAAACGCTTTGCCTATGCGTCTCACCTTCCTGGTCCTGCCTCAACGTCTTATGTGTTGGGGTTACAGGTGCATTCCACCATGCCTGACTTGTTTTCTGTCTTTTTTTTTTTAACCCAAATCCTTTTTATTTTCTTGTTCTGTTGAGACAGAGTTTTGCTGTATAGCCCAAGCTGGCCTCAGACTCACAGCAATCCCCCTGCCTCAAACTCCCTAGTGCTGGGATTACAAGCATAAACCACTATGCTTAGTTTAAATATTTGCTCTAATAAACTAGAACTTTTGACACAAAAGCTTTTCTGAAATCCAGATAGATCATTAAATCTGAGGGTGGGTTTGGGAATTCTTTGATAAAGAATGTACAAAGGTCGGAGCCTCTCACTTGCTGTATCTCATCTGAGATATGAGATGTGAGAAATGAGTCACATCTGACGAGGGGCTTCCACACCCAGCGATTTGTTTGGGCATATAAATTACCTGATCAATTAGCCTATTTATCCATTTTCCTCCATTAATCCCTAATCAATTCCTCAGAACTCAGAAAAGCACATATTCAATTTCCCCTTCCCTCCAGCTCCCGACAGCCATTATAATTTGGAGGCGATTTTGTCCCGTTATAAAAGGCACACACAAAAGAATTCAATCATTTTTCTGCCTGGTAAATCTCTGCTCTCCTTGAGGACATAAATGCTCCTCGCCATCCATGCCACACTCCTCCGGTGTCTGGCGCTTCCCTCAGTAGGATGCGGAGGGCTCAGACATTTTAGTGTCTAGTCTGGGCCTCTGGGAGGATGGAGAGGAGACTGAGAGAGGAGAGAAAAGGTCTACAGGGGAGCTGGTGATGGGATGTGGTTGGCAAAGTTCCTGCTCAGAATGCAGGAGGCTGGGGTTCAATTCCCACATTTCACACACACACACACACACACACCACATGTGTACACGACACAAAGCTGGGAGCTATTGCTGTGTGGAGATATTTGTTGGGGCTTAGTGGTATATAACCAGAGTTTCAGGACAAAAGCCTTGGCTCTGTGAGTCGTAATGTCTAGGCTCAGTCAGACATCCCAGTAAGCTAAACAGATAGATGAGTAATGGGTGAAAGAGAGACAAGAGAGACAGACAGACAGACAGATACACACACACACACACACACACACACACACACACTCTTGTACACACACACACACACACACACACTCATGCACACACACGGGTTGATTTTAACTTTTAAATTTATTTTAATAAAATATTTTATTTAATATTTAATAATACTTTATTTTAATTTATTCATTTTAAATTATGTGTGCATGCGTGTCTGTATGTGTGCACACATATGCACATACATTCACATATGAGTGTAGAGCCTGGGGAGGCCAGAAGATGGTGTCAGATCCCTTGGAGAGGGAGTTTATAAACAGTTAGGGACTTCCCAGTACGGACCCTGAGCACCAATCCTGGTTTCTCTGCAAGAGCAATATGTGCTCTTCCATACTGAGCCATTTCTTCCGGGGGGCCAGGGGTAGGGTGGAGGAGAAAGAGAAAGAAGATACGTGAGAGAGCTTTTATTACTGTACATTAGGAAGAGGGAGTTGCAGAGGGTCCATCTTTGGGTTCCAGCATGGGCTTTAGCCTTAGGCAGAGGAAGAATTGGAATAGGAGCAAGAGGTATGCACCCTCAAGCAGTCCTTATATGTGTGTGTGTGTGTGTGTGTGTGTGTGTGTGTGTGTGTGTGTGTGTGTATACTCTGAGGGTATGTAGGTAAGAGTCCAACATTGGCTATCACTAAGATGCCCATCTACCTTGTTTTTTTAGACAGGGTATCTTGTTGGTCCAGAACTCACAAAGCAGGCTAAGTTGACTGACTAGCAAGACCTAAAGTCCCTTTGGCTTCTGTTTCTCCAGGGTAGGGATTTCCACAGCTAGCTTCTGTGTGGCTTCTGGGGATTGAAATCGGGTCCTCATGCTTACAAGCACTTGACCACCTGAGCCCCTAAGGCTCATCTTTAGAAACCAAAGCATCCCGAGCAGCCTTTCCTCTGGTTTGGTCCACTGGTCCAGAGAGATGAAGCCTGTGTCTGGGAACTTTTAGGCCAGCTTAAGCTCTGGCAGCACCAACTTCAGGGACGAGGCCATTGCACAGCCTTGCCAGAATGTAATGCTTGTTCACATCCACCGCGATGACTTCTGGCTTCTCCTCAAGTCCCCGCTGAGGCTGGGGCCAGTTGGGGATTTCTGATTCCAGTCTCTGCCTTGGGAATGAAGAGGGAACATTTCCAGCTGGGGTTTAAAGGCATCAATTCCCAAATGGAGCTTGGCTCTCCTGCTATTTAAAAATCCTATTTGGTAAGCACTTCACAGAGCAATAGCTCTGAAAGAGAGAGAGATTACTTTCCCATTAGCCGGGCTTAGAAGAATGCATTGTTATTCAAAAGGCAGTCAGAAGAGATTTAGGTGCAATATGGCTTTCAACGTTTAGGTGAGAATCAGTCTTCTGGAAGGCGGGGTGGGAAATGGGGGACAGGGACTCCCCAATAGATAGGGACCTCCAAACCTGGTGAGTATTGATTTCCATTTCATAATAATTCATAGACCTTTTGGGCAGCTGAGCACACATGGATGAGTGTACGGCACTTGGAACTCTCTAAGGGATGCTCTGCTCCTAGCCTGACTCTTAGCCTGGCTCATGTCCATCTGCTTAAGAGTTTTCTGGACCACTCAGCTCTGCCTGGAACAACTTCTAGACAAGTATCCCAGATAGACTGCATCATGCCTGCCGCTGGGCCAAATGGTTCCCTATTCTTCTTGCACATAAGAGAAAATCTCTTTTACTCTGTATGTGGTGTTGGCACAGCAGAGCAACGTTGGGCCACGTGGGGGTGGGTGGTGAAGGGAAAAGACAACCTGGCCAGAAACTGATGTAACTACAGAGCTGTATTAAGATAAGATATTCCATGGCCACCCAAACTGTAGAGACATAAGATCACCCCAAACCCCTGGGGACCAACACTTCCTGAAAATCTACATGTCATTAGCCTTGCAAATCAGCTGCTCCCATCATGCATATGATGCCATGATACACCTGGGGGGAAAAAAAATCACAGGATAAAGATGGTAAACCCTATCCCTGGAACATCATGAAACATTACTGGAGTACCTCACCTTTCCTCAGAGTAACACCAGAATGTCCTTCCTCTCCATAGAAGTTTGCCCCCTAAAATGAGCTATCCCCAAATCTCCCATGATGCAACTCTCTTGAGAAGCCCAAGCTCAGCCCTGGAGTAGATACTCAGCCCTATAATAAAGCTCCCATGGCTTCCTCTCTGAATTCCATCTTTCAAAGGAGATCATAACTCGGAAAACCAGGTGTTCTAATTCATTTCTCTGTTGCTGTGATAAACGCCCATGACAAAAAGCAACTTGGGGAGGAAAGGGTTAATTTCACCTTCAAGTCCATCACTGGGAAAGTCAGGGCAGATACTCAGGATCCCAGAGGCAGGAACTGAAGCAGAGATGACCGAGAAAGGCTGCTTATTGTACTGGCTTATTTTGCTGGCTTGTTCAGTTATCTTTCTTTTTTTTCTTTTATTTTTAATGTAATTTATTTAACTTTATTTTATGTGTGTTGATGTGAAGGCATCAGATCCCCTGGAACTGGAGTTATAGACAGTTGTAAATTGCTATGTAGGTGCTGGGAATTGAACTCGGGTCCTCTGGAAGAGCAGCCAGTGTTCTTAACCACCGAGCCACCTCTCTTATGGTCCAGTTATCTTTCTTATACATCCCAGACCCACCAGCCCAAGGGTGGTACAGGGGGCTGAACCCTCCCACACTACTGAGCAATCAAAAAAATGCCCTCCCAGAAATGCCTACGAGGCAATCTGATAGAGGTAATTCCTTGATGGAGATTCCTTCTTCCTAGGTGTGTGTGTGTGTGTGTGTGTGTGTGTGTGTGTGTGTGTGTCTGACAAGCAGTTTACTCCAGGTCATCTTCGACCCACAAACACATCACTTTAGCCATACCCTTGTCATTTCTTGCCCCCAAGACTTCCTGTTAGAATCACAACATAAACTTCAGTCCAACTTTTAAAAAAAAATCTCCATCTTTAAACCATTCAAATACTTTAGAAGTTCAAAGTCTCTAACTCTGACACCTGGGTAGTGGTCTACTCTCTCCTCCTTGTCCTTTGTCCAACCCTCATTCTGTGGCAACAACTGGAAAGAAGATTTCAGATACCCTAGCAACAGATTTCAATGTTCCATCTTTTGAGCAATTGAGACTTTTTATTGGATAATGATATACTTCATATCTTGTGTCTTTGGCAAGTCTGGCCTGTTTACTGTGATTACAGACTGGCTGAGTTTGCTTCCTATTGCTGTGATGAACATGACCAAGAGCATCCCGTGGAGGAAAGGGTTTCTTGTGTCTCTAATTTCCAGGTAACAGTTCATCACCAAGGGACCTCAGGGCAAGAGCCTGAAGGCAGGAACCTGGAGGCAGAAACTGAAGCAGAGGCCACAGAGGAACAGTGTTTATGGACCTGTTCTTCCTGGCTTGCTCAGACTGCTTTCTTAGACAGCCCAGGACCACCGGCCCAAAGTGTGGTCCCACTCATAGTGGGCTGGGCTATTTCACATCAGTCACCGGTCAAGACAATGCTCCACAGACTTGCCCATAGGCCAATCCATTGGCAGCATTCTCTCAGTGGAAGCTTCTTCTTCCCAGATGACCCTGGCTTGTGTCAAGTTGACAATAAAAGCAAAGCAAACAAATAAACAACCCCCCCCCCCCCAATCAGCACACAGGCTTTTCTGTCTGGGGAGAAACCTTCTTTCTCTACCTTCTTAAGTGTAGCGGTAAGGCCCATGCTACCACCAACTGTTCACCATGTCTGAGTGAGGGGCTGTGGATCAAAAAAACAGGGACAAGAGACAGCGGGTCATTCACCTCAGCAGAATGCCAAATGATGTTTATTGAAGGAGGAAGGAAACCTTAACTACAGGCTTACAGCACAATGGGAGAACCCCGGAGGGCAGAAGTTCACTACCAATGTTCTACATTCTTGTACCTAAGCTGTTTACACCAAATGCAGGATACACAAACAAAGAACCCCCAGTGAGCGTTCAGGAAGAAGGAAACCGGCAGGGATCAGCATAGGGAGGACATTAAGGTCAAGGTCCGCAAGCAAGGCAACAGCTACCCAAACTGGGGGCCAGGGACCTACACTTAAGGATCCTGGTTGTTGACCACTGACTCCATTGTGCAACCAGGTGCGTACCAGTTGTCTGCCCCTTGCTCCCCCTCCCCCCCCCCCCCCCCCCCCGGCCCCGTATTAGTTACTTGTCTTGTTGCTATGGCAACATACCCAGCAAAAGGAACATAAGGGAGGAAGGGGTTACTTTGAAGATGCAGTCCACCGTGGCGGCCGGAGCATGAAGCCGCTGGTCACGTGGCATCCACAGTCAGGAAGCAGAGAGAGATGGATGCTGGTGCTCAGCTCGATTTCTCCTTTTCATTCAGTCCAGGATCCCAGCCCGTGGAATGGTGCTGTCCACGTTTAGGGTGAGCCTTCCTACCTCAGTTAATCCAGTCTGGAAACGGCCTCCCAGGCATGCCCAGAGAGGCTCTTTCCCCCAGTGATTCTAGATCCTGTTGAGTTGACAAACGAGATTAAACATCCCATCCCACCCAACTGGGCTTCAGCACTTCGCTTGATATAATCTTTTTTAGGGGAAAGCGATTCTGATGGATAGGTGGGTCCTTCCCCACTCCTTCCCCCTCTTACATAACCTCCACTGAGCTGTGGCCTCTGGGCAAGGTCAAGAACGACTGTGGAGGTGGAATCTTCTGTCCTCACAGCTCACAGCCTAGTGGAACTGAGGTGATGTGTTCCGATGTAGGGAAACACGGTAGCAAATGAGTCAGACCCAGCCTGGGGGAGGTTGGGTTGGGGAAGGCTTTCTGAGGACGTGGTCTTATCTTGGAAGAGTGAAGGGACATAGAAGAGGTAGGAGCGGCAAGGGAGAAGAGAGGGAGTGCAGGTGTGTTCCTTTGTCGTCTGTCACAGTGACGAACACAGCTGAGGTTAAGCACTTTCCAAAGAGAAGTTTATTGGGCTGACAGTTCTGGCACTTCAGGACCACCATGCCCGTTTTCCGATAAGGAGGCACCTGGATGTCTCACATGGTGAATGACGTCATGGTGGGAATTTAACAGGGAAAGGTCACACGGTAAGAGATGAACTGAGAGAGACTTGGGAGACAGGCTTGCTCTTTAGGTGGGGAGAACTAAACAGGGCCTCGTGAGGACTTCATTCATCCCTTCCAAAAGCAGTGTTCCCAATGATCTCTCACAAGGTCCCCTCACCTAAAGGTCCTGCCACCACCATCAACATCACCACATGGAGAATCAAGCATCCAGCCCACAAGCCTTTAAGGCAGTGGTTCTCAACCTATGGGTTGAGGCCCCTTTGGGGGTCACACATCAGATATCCCACATATCAGATATTTACATTATGATTCATAACAGTAGCAAAAGTACACTTAGGAAGTATCGATGAAATAATTTTATGGTTGGGGGGGGGTCACCACAACATGAGGAACTGTATTAAAGGGTCCCAGCATTAGGAGGGTTGAGAACCATGGCTTTAAGGGATACGTTTAAAATATTTCCAAACCACAGCAGTGAGTAAGGTTACCACTGGCATCATTCAATGCCACCCAGAGTCGGAATCCCCTTTTATGTCTGAGGGGCTCCCTGGACTCTCGGTCTTCTTTGATTGCAACCTCTGCCAGCCTGGCCTTCAGCTCATGTGGGCATGAGATTCAGGCACCAGCCGGGCCCTTGCTCTGTATTTGATTTTGGGAGATGGTGATGTAAAAATGGATGGTGTCAGTTCCGTTCTGCGGCGGGGTATCGTGTCTGTGGCTCAGAAGCAGCGGGGGTCGTGGCTTTCTCAGCAAGGTCCCAGGCTAGGTCTTCACAGCTTCAGTAGAGTGGGCTGAGGACTTCCTTTTTCTTTTTTTCCATTTTTCGTGTGTGTGTGCATGTGCGTGTGCGTGTGCGTGTGTGTGTGTGTGTGTGTGTGTGTGTGTGTGTATCTATGCATGCATGTGGAGATGCAAGAGTGATGTCAGGAATTAGCCTCCATCATTCTTTCCCCTCATTCATTAAGTCGAGGTCTCTCAATCAGTCCCAGAGCTGACTTTTACCAGTGTGGTCTGGGAATCCCGTGTCTCCACTTTCTGAGGTTGGAGTTGCAGCTGGAGCACCACAATGAACCTGGTTCCCTGGCTAGTTTTATATCAGCTTGACACAAGCTGGGGTCCTCTGAGAGGAGGAAACCTCAAATAAGAAAATGTCTCCATAAGGTTGGTTGTGGGCAAGCCTGTAAGGCATTTTCTTAATTAGTGATCGATGGGGGAGGGCCCAGCACAATGTGGGTGGGGCCATCCCTGAGCTGGTGGTCCTGGGTTCTATAAGAAAGCAGGCTGAGCAAGCCATGAGGAGTAAGACAGTAAGCAGCACCCCTGCATGGCCACTGACTGCATCAGCTCCTGCCTCCAGGTTCCTGCCCTGCTTGAGTTCCTGTCCTGACTTCCTTCACTGATGAACAGCAATATGGAAGTGTAAGCCAAATAAACCCTTTCCTCCCCAACTTGCTTTTTGGTCACGGTGTTTCATCACAGCAACAGAAACCCTAACTGTGACAAGTTGGTGCCTGGATAGTGGGGTATTGCTGTGACAGACTTGACCATGTTATTTTGGGGAGAACTGTGGGAGAACTTTGGAACTTTGTTCAAGAAAAGCCCCTGAGTGTTCAACGGTGAGTTGTTCTGTAGGATCTTGGAAGATAAGAATGTTGAGAGCAGTGTGGAGGATGGAGGCCTGGCTTGTGAAGTTTCAGAGGGAAGTTTGAAGACTCTATCTGGCCATTTGTCGTTAGGAATTAAGACTCTGTGGTGTCTGGTCAGCTGGGGCTGAAGAATCGGCTGTGATAAACAAGAGACCAGTACTACTAAAGTGAAACCTTTGCTTTGCTGGGATACTTGATGCTGGTCGGCTGGAGCTTGAAATTAGTGGTGACTAAAGAGACCTACATCACTGAGGTAAAATCTTCTGGGAAGTGTTTCCTGAGAATTAGCACACAGAAGCTGTGTTCCAGAGGCGGCCAAGGTTGTGCCTCACTCGGGCAGCTGAACTTGGTAATGTCTAAGAGTCACCCAGGTGGTGCTGGTTTTGAAGGCATGACGGGGTCGTGGAGAGCAGCTGCGGCTCGGCACTGTGAGAGGCCAGGAGAGGCCATTGGTGAAGGTGCAGCCTCCGTGGCGGTTGAAGGCCCAGGACTGAAGGGGTCATGCAGAGAGGTTGAGGCTTGGCACCACGAAGAGAGCCCAGGAGAGGCTATTGGTGAAAGTGCAGCCCAGCTGCAGCAGAGACCCCACATTTTGAAGATGCCAGCACCATGGGATGACCACCCAGAACAGCAACAGGTATGGAGTGGAGCCTGCCTGAGCCTAGAGGACAAGCTGTGTGTGCCGCAGAGGGCAGAGCCGGAGAAGTGACCCGAGCCCCTTGGAGGAGCCCAGAAGATGGTGAGTGAATGAATCCCAGACACTGAATATTGTTATTTACACTTCTGGGTTTGCTTTTGATTATGACTATGCTGTGGTCCCTTCCCTCTTGAAGTAAGAAAGTACTTAATATATTTTTGATTTTACAGGAGCCCACAGTTGAGAGGCTTTAAACTTTAAAAAAAAAAAAAGAGAATTGGGGGGTTTTATAGAGATTTTGAATTTTAAAGGAGACTGAAAGTTTTTAAAGAGACAACTATTAATGTGTTTGAATTTGTAAAGACTGGGATTTTTAAAGTTATTTGTATTTTTTATGTGAGGAGCGAGAAAGGAAAGGTTGTGACTTGATGTTGCTGTGTTGGTGTGTCAATTTGACAAGGGGTCAATTGTGCTGGCTGGTTTTATGTCAACTTGACACAAGCTGGGGCCCTCTGAGAGGAGGAAACCTCAAATAAGAAAATGCCTCTGTGAGACTGGGCTGTCGGCAAACCTGTAGGGCATTTTCTTAATTAGTGATTGATGGGGGAGGGCCCAGCCCACTGTGGGTGGTGCCATCCCTGGGCTGGTGGTCCTGGGTTCCATAAGAAAGCAGCCTGAGCAAGCCATGAGGAGCAAGCCAGTAATCAGCACCCCTCCATGGCCTCTGCATCAGCTCCTGCCTCCAGGTTCCTGCCCTGTTTGAGTTTCTGTCCTGACTTCCTTCAGTGATGAACTATGATATGGAAGTATAACCCAAATAAACCCTTTCTTCCCCAACTTGCTTTTGGTCATGGTGTTTCATCACAGCAATAGAAACCCTGACAAAGACACCTGGCATTTCTGTAGGTTTCTAGGGATCTGAATGTCAGTCCTCAAGCTAGGAAAGCAAGTGCCTTGGTTACTGAGTCAATTCCCCAGACCAAGCTGGGGCTTTGGGCCCAGTGATGGTACCATTCTATTGGTTCCTTGTTCTTTGATTTTATTTACTTAAATAAACAGTTTATTTTTAAAATTTATCCCCTCCCCTCTCTCTCTCTTCTGTGTGTGTGTGTGTGTGTGTGTGTGTGTGTGTGTGTGGTCAGAGGACAACTCTTCAGGAGTAGGTTTTTTTTCCTTTCACCACAGTGGGTTCTAGAGCCAAAATTCAGGTTGCCAGGCTGGTATAGCAAGTATCTTTACCCACTGGACCATCCTGCCAGCCCATTTGTCTGGATTGCCAAAAGCTCATCTGGACCTTTTGAACTTCTAAGTCTGATCCTTGGTGTACTAGACAGACAGCACACAATTATCTTTTTTTCATTTTTCTAAACAGGATCATATATAGCCCAGGTTGGCCTTCAACTTGCCCAGGATAACCTTAAACTTTCGATATTTCTGCTTCCACACCTCCCAATTTCTGGGATTACAGATGTTCTCTGTCTGCCTAGATTTCCTAGGGCGTGCATTTCCCACCTTCTGACATGTAAATGTGTTAGCTTGGAGTAGCTGCTGTCATCAATGTAACGGACCAGTATGTCGTCACAGGCCCAGCAAGTCTAACTGTGAGGGGTCATGAGTAAACTTTGAATAATTATATTGCACTAACAAGACCCCCAAAACAAAGCCAGAATAAAACAGAAACATTACTCCCGGGCTGATGAGATGGCCCAGCGGGTTGTGTAGGTAGTTAAGTTTGTGCGACACCGTCTCCCAAGATCATGGCCAGCTTAGGTTGCATCCCAATATTCTGTCTTGAAGAATTAATAAGCAAACAACCAAACAAAGCCACTGGGTGTATTCAGCCACCTGGAAATGCCCTCGAAAGCAATGAGTGAATGATCAAGCTAACCGCGGTGTATCTCTCCCCGATGCCATGATGGCTTGCTCACCCATCGAAGAACCTCTAAGATAATGTTCAGGCTTTGGTGTGTTGGATAAAGCTGTTGCAAACATGTCCATGTGAATTTTTTTTGGTGCACACTTAGCTCTCCATGTATCTGGGAGGCCTGCTTAGAGAGCTTGTGTCATACTTGGCCTGTTTCAACGCTGGGTTCCTTCCACCATTATCTCACACTTTCCGTGTTCATTCCCACCCACATTCCCTGGAGTTCCAACTGTATAGTTGGAAAACAGTGGTTTATTGTTTAATCTCTCCCTCTCTCTCCCTCTCTCTCTCCCTCTCTCCCTCCCTCTCTCCCTCTCTCTCTCCCTCTCTCTCTCTCTCTCCCTCTCTCTCTCTCTCTCCCTCTCCCTCTCTCTCTCTCCCTCTCCCTCCCTCTCTCTCTCCTCTCTCTCTCTCTCCTCTCTCTCTCCTCTCTCTTCCCCTCTCTCCCCTCTCTCCCCTCTCCCTCCCTCTCTCTCTCTCTCTCTCTCTCTCTCTCTTTCTCTCTCTGTATATATATGCATGCATGTGCACAGGCTATGATGTGCACATGGAAGTCAGAGGACAACTTTGTGGAGTTGGTTCTCCCCTTTCATCTTTATGCTGCCTCCAGCAATCGCCGCTGCTGGTCCGATCTCCCAGTAGCAGAGGCCAATGCTGACCACCTAGTCTGGCCCCATTTCACTAATGATGAGATACATGGTGGCAGCTTGATTTTATTTGACTCCCATCATGGAGGAGTCTGCTTGCAGAATGCCTTTGCCACTGCTGTGGTATTCCACAACACACATGAAGAAGGGTTGAACTTGGCCACATACTTAGTCTTCATCAGTTGAGATGATCATGTAACTTTCACCTTCATTCTCTTAGTGTGGTCCTATCACCATGATTGATTATTGTAGACAGAACTGTCTTTGCATCATAGGAATATATACTACATGGCCATGTTGAATTAGCCTTTTAATGTACATCCAGTTTGCTAGTGTGTGTGTGTGTGTGTGTGTGTGTGTGTGTGTGTGTGTGAATGCTTGTGATTTCTTCATCAGTATTCATCAGGGATGTTGGTCTTCAATTTCCTTACAGTGTCTTTGGCTTTTGTGTCAGAAAAAAATGCTGAAATCATCAAATAAGTTTGGAACAATTCCTAGTGTTCCTTGCTCATTGATTTTTTTTTGAGGCGTTTGAGAAGAATTGGCATTAATTCTTCTCTAAAGGTTGAGTAGAATTCTCCAGTGAAACCATCTGGTCTTTGGGGTTTCTTTGTGGGGAGGTTTTAAAAGTCTGATTTAATTCCTTTACTAGGGATATGTCTATTCATATTTTCTACTTCTTGACGATTAAGACTTAGTACTTTGCAGATTTCTAGGAATCCATTTGTTTCTTCTATATTATCCAATCTGTTTATTTTCTTCATGACATTCTCTTATAATCCTTCTTGATTTATGTGGCATTAGCTTAATGTCTTAGTTTTTATTAATAATTTTAGTTATCTGAGTCTTTTATCTTATTCTTCCTTTTCTCTTTCTTATTAGACTATACTTTTTTGTGAGCTCCCTTCAATATTCTCTATCATTTAGGAGCTGAGATGTTCCACAGTCTGCTGTCTACAGATCTGAGCCAGGCAGGCTTCTGGCATAGTAAAATAGAAACAGGGACTCTTATGGGAATAAAAGGTAATAGATTCACATGTCCTTAATTTGCAAACCTTGTACATCTAGAGTTTCTCCCCTCTATTGTTGACAGTGCATGCAATGTGTCTGTTCCTCCCTCGCTTATCCCAAGAGAAACATCCTACCACGTGCAGAACACTATTAGAAAGCTTCCAAGTGCAAACTGGTCACTGAAAGGTACCTGGTTTTGTTTCTAAGCTTTGTTTCATTTCCAATTATGTGTATGTGTGTAGTTGTGAACCACCTGATGTGGGTACTGAGACCCAAACTCGGGTCTCTGGAAAAGCATCAGGCACTTTTAGCTGCTGAGCCGTCATCCCAGCCCCAGTAATCTGTATCTCCCATGGTAAATCCCTCTTGAACCACAAGGTGAGATTTCTTTAAAAACAACCAACCAACCAACATGGCACAGTAACCCAACAGGTGCAGTAGTAGTGCACACACCTCGGTGGTGACCAACAGCTCTCTAATTGAATTTGAGATCCACCCATGGTAGGGGTACCATGCCTAGTACTGAAAACCTAGTAAACTATTCAGTGCTGGTGAAATCATGATTATTGGAGGAGAATCGGTAACCACTAATTTACTAAGCCAGCATAATTCTTAACAAAAATCTATAAACACTTGTCCTTATATCTACAGGTAGGTGTAGTCATCAACCCTCATCTTGGAAACATCCTCTTTGCAATGGACAGAGATCACTACAGAAAACCATACCTAAGCAAAATGCAGAGTTGTAGAGCCCAGCCCCAATGAATGCATCTCTAAAATATCCCCATACCCCAGCTCTTGGCACATTGGGGAAGAGAGTGCATAGATAATGCGGGAGCTAGAGGATCAGGGAGTTTTCTGTGAGACTGTTTCTCCTAGTAACTTCAGAACCTATACCCACAAACTCTCACCAACATGACTGCCCAAATATGAGCTGAACACAGAGGACATCAACGAGTATGCCAAACAGCATGAGAACAAGTCCACGAGGCCTCAACCCTACACAAAGAACTCTGGGCATCTGAGTAAATCTGGGAGGGATCCTCCCCAGGGAATAGCACACCAATTAGTTGTCCAGTGCCAATGGTCAGCCCTGAAAACATTCAAGTATCATTATATGGACTCGGCATGTTATATTCAGGAATATATGTGTACATACAAATACATATATGCATGCAATAACAATTAATGAAAAAATAGGTTATAACTTTGAAGGAGAGTGGGGAGCGGTATATGGGAGGATTTTGGAGGGAGGAAAGGGAATGGGAACATGTTATAATTTAACTTTTTATAATTAAATTTCGTGTATCTGCTGGATGGTGGTGGCACACGCCTTTAATCCCAGCACTCAGGAGGCAAAGGCAAGTGGATCTCTGAGTTTGAGGCCAGCCTGGTCTACAGAGTTAGTTCCAGAACCGCCGGGGCTACACAGAGAAACCCTGTCTCAAAAAGCAAAAAATAAATAAAAATGCCTATCTTAAAAACAAAAACAAAGAGGCAACAACAAAGCACAATTGTGATGTGCATACCTGTAATCCCAGCACTTGAGATACCAAGGTAAGAGGACCGTGAATTTGAGGCTGGCCTAGAGTGAGTTCCAGGCTAGCTGAAACACGAAAGCAACCAACCATCTAAGGTGAATCCTTTGTAGACAGCAGGTAGGAGTGACTTCTTTGAAGACTTAGGTGGTGCCCACCAGGCACATGGCACCCTGCCACTCAGTAAGTGGGAGTCATTTATGGGTAAAAATCAACACATTATTTTCGGCCCTCTCTTCTAGGTACCATTGCAAATGGTGGCCACAGCATTAGGTTACAAATAGCTGCTGTGACAGTATGCATGGTGGAAACAATTTCAGGGCTGTTGAAGAGATGGCTCAGCAGTTAGAGCACTTGTTCTTGTGGAGGACCCCAGTTCAGTTCCCAGCACCCATATTGGCAGCACATAATCACCTGTGATCCCAGCCCCAGGGAATCCAACGCATTCTTTTGGTCTCTGCAGGTACCTGCATAAGCGTGGTATTCACACACACAGACACAGACATACATGAAATACATAAATAAACAACTGAAGGAAGGATGGGTATATTCAGGTCACTGTTTGAAGGGGTAGTCTGTCATAGCAGGAAAGCCTGGGCCACATTGTGTCTGCAAGGGAAGCAGCAGCAGCAACTGAGAGTGAACGCTGATGTTCATCTGCCCTATTTTCTCCATTTCATTTAGTTTTGGACCCCAGCCCAAATGTGGGATGGTGCTGCTCATATCCAGGGTGAGAGTCTTTCCACTGCAGTTAAACACCCTCACACCCAACCCAGACGTGTATCTCCTAGGTGATTTCCAAGTCCAGTCACATTGGCAGTAAAGATTAATCATCGCATAGTACATAGGTATTTTGTCTTGTCTTTTCCTGGATATTTTTCCCAGGCTGACCTTGAACTCATGATCTGGTCCTCCTGCTTCAGCCTCCTAAGTGTTGGGGTGCCGAGCCTACGGCACCAGATTCAGTCTGTATCTGAGGGAATGAGGTCTGGGGCTTTTCCTACGATCTTTCTGACATCATGCTTTCTCATTACCTTTTAATTATTTTTATTGTGCAGGGTGTGTGTGTTTGAGTACACACATGGATGTCCAGCATCCTGCTCTGTCACTCACCACTTTTGTCCTCTGATGCAGGGTCTCCCACTGCACCTGAAGCCAGAATGGCAAGCCCTAGCAATCCTCCTGTCTCTGCCTCCAACAATACTAGGGTTAGAGGCATGTGTGGCCATGCCTGGCTTTTATGTGGGTGCTGGGATTTGAACCTATGTTCTCCCACTTGTACACTAAGCTACTTATCCAGTCCAGAATTTGCATTGTAATAAGAATATATATATATATATATATATATGTGTGTGTGTGTGTGTGTGTCTGTGTGTGTGTGTATGTATATATATATATTTAATTACACCAAACACTGGGAAGCAGTGATAGAGCTGGTTATGAATCTAACCTCTGGGAATCTGGGAACTCCCAGGTTGACTGAGCAGACCTCAGAAAGAGGTCTTACCTGAGGTCTGTGCTGGTGACCCACTTGTCACTTTAAACACTCACAAAATGCTCATTTTGCATTTTCCTCTGATCCAAATCCTCAATTAGTCAGCTAAGTCTCCTGAGCTTCCAGATTAAATGGTTTTCTTCTTGAGAAAGGTTCAATATTTGCTCGTTCAAATTAACCCGGCTTTTGCTTTTCATCCGAGCAGCTCTCCCACGATCATGCCATCGTCGCTTTTCTTAATGTAGCTTAAAAATGGCCTGCAAGAGTACTGTATGTTCCTGGACAGCTGTACAAAGGAATTGATCTTTCCTTACCTTCGAAGGTTTAAATTACCTTCAATTGGAATTCCAAGGCCATCCCGGTAACACAATTAATTTTAATCAGGAGTCTAAGTTTGTCATTCAACCCAATTACTCTCGATTAAGTGATTCTGTGTTTCTGTTCATTATCAATTGATTGTAATTACTTATTATCAAGTAAACTCAATATGTTTATGATGATTTCATTAATCAGACAATACCCGCTACTCAAAGGTATGGTGGTTTGATTTAGGAGTCTGTATTTGGGCACCTTGAAATGCTATAAAATCAATACAAAGCAGATGTGTTTACTAAACATGGATATGTGTGGCTTGGACTGTGTATGTTAGGGAAAAAGAAAGCTTGAAAGATAAATGCTGTTCTCAGGACTCTGGTTTTGGGTGGGGATGTAGTTAATTCATTAGCGTGTTTGACTAGCATGTGTCAGGCCCTGGGTTCTATCCTCTGGACCATATAAACTCGGCATGGTGGTGTGTACCTGTAATCCCAGCACGGTGGAGGCAGGAGGGTCAGAAGTTCAAGATCATTCTAGGCTATAAAGCGAGTTAGAGGCCAGCCTGAGTGGAGGAAATTGGACTCTAGTCTTAGAGAGATGTTGAAGCACAGAACACTTTGAGTGAAATTCACATCTTATTCCACTAGGCACAGTTAACATGCTCATCAGATGTGTACACTCAGGAGCCCCAGGTACCTCTGGGACATTTGTCCTGAAAACTACTCTTTTTTTTTTTTTTTTTTTTGGAGACAGGGTTTCTCTGTGTAGTTTTGGTGCCTGTCCTGAATCTCGCTCTGTACACCAGGCTGGCCCCAAACTCACAGAGATCCTCCTGCCTCTGCCTCCCGAGTGCAGGGATTTAAGTTGTGCACCACCACCGCCTAACTCAGAAAACTACTCTTTAATGAGATGATTGATTTGGAAGACGACCGTGAAAGCACAGGGTATATGAGCCCATAACAAGCCCACCAAGGAAATAAGAATAACCCTGCTCACATTCCTCTAACAGATGTCATGTCCCATTGCACTGGCCAGAACTGGGGTGTGTGGCATGGTTATGAGAAAGATATGCTTACCTGGAACACCTGATACAATGCTCCCCAGTCTCCACTCAATAGCCTTGTGGCCTTAGACAAATCATCAGTTTCTTTAAAAGTCAGTCTTCTCATCTTTAAAATGGGAATGAAATGAGCCAGTGAGATGGCCCAGTGATTAACAGTGCTCACTGCTGACAGCCTGGGTTCAGTCCCCAAGACCCAGACGGTGGAAGGAGAGAAGTGACTTCTGCATGTCATTCTTGCACACACACATAACACATGACAAATACACACAGATGAATAAGTGCAATTTTTACATTTTAAAGATTTATTTTAATTGGTGTGTGTGTGTGTGTGTGTGTGTGTGTGTGTGTGTGTGTGTGTACAAGCACAGGGGCCATCTGAGGCCAGAGGTTTCAGATCCCCTAGAACTGGAGTTGGAGCACTTGAGAGTCTCAACATGGGTGCTGAGAACCAAAGCCAGATCCTCACGAGGAACAGTACATGTTCTTAACCACTGAGCCATCTTTTAAAACCTACACACACAAAACAAAAACCAAAAAAACAAACCATTTTTCATGGAAATAGAATGCTGTTTTCACAAGATTACTGCAGAACTAATCATATAGTTAGTTGCAAGAATGCAGTGTATGGGTGTAACAGGCCTTCCAATGTGGTGGGTCAAGAAATGGGGCAAAGGGAAGAATGTTGTCTATGGGGCATGGTATTAATTTGGATGAAGTAGCCAGAAGGTTTCAGAGAGCCAAGAGTTGACAGCAGGGAAGAACTAGGGTGACCAACCACTTCATTTTGCCTAGGACTTTCTAGGACAGAACAGGATGGATAGTGATGCTCAAGGTGGATGATAGTGATGCTCAGGATGGATAATGATGCTCAGGATGGATGACAGTGATACTCAGGATGGGTAGTGATGCTCGGGATGGATAATAGCGATGCTCACGTGAAAACAGTTCACACTACAGAAGAAGAGTATACAGGTGGAGGACAGTGGCATCAGATGGCGTGGGACTGTAGCATGGACCTCTGTCCTTGTCATGTGGGCAGGGTAGCTTCACTTTCCTCTGCAATCATACAATGATTGTGCTCATGAGAAGATATTGCTGCTTCTTAGAGAGTCTGGTTATTTCTCCACCTTGTCTCAGGTAGAGCCTTGCATTAACTGTATGGCTTCAGGAGACGTGTAATGGAAATACCGCAACAAAAGCGACTAAAGGGAGAAATGGTTTATTTGGCTCTAAGTTCCAGGTCACAGTCTATCACTCAGGGGAATATAGTGTGGGAGGAACTAGAAGCAGCCAGTCACATCCACAGTCAAGAGCAGAGAGAGAGAGAGAGAGAGAGAGAGAGAGAGAGAGAGAGAGAGAGAGAGAGAGAGAGAGAATGCATGCTTGACAATGCTTATCAGATCACTTTCTCCACACTTACTACAGTTCATAAGCTCCTGCTTAAGGAATGTTGCCACCCACAGTGGGTAGAGAGTCCCAATTCAATTAACATAATTGAGAAAATCTCCCAACAGATACACCTACAGGCCAACCTGACCTAGACAATCCTTCATTGAGATCTCCTTAGATGTGATACTTTGAGAAACATCCCTTATTGGCTCAAGTATTTGAACATTTAGTGCCGTTTGAGGAGGTTATAGAACCTTTAGCTTTGCTGGGGGAAATGCATGGGGGTGGGCTTTGAAGACGACCACCTTTGTCCCACTTCAGTTGATTCTCTCTCTCTCTGCTATGTATTTGTGGATAAAGCTGTGACCTCTCAGCTTCCTGCTCTGGCCACCCACTGCCACGCCTCCCCCGCTCCACCATTATGGACCCTCTGTCTGGAACAGCACACAAAAACAAACTCTTTATCCCGTCAGTAGCTTCGGTCACGGTTTTATTCCACAGTCACAGAAAAGCAACAGAAACACCAGGTCACTCTAGATGATGTCAAGCTGACAAAACTGACCATCACACCGGGGAAATCGAAACCAAAATGGAAAGAAAGTATGTCAAGAGGGATTCATTTGGGCCCCAGCATCCAGTTTTGTGTGATGTTGGCACTGCCCAAATCCAGGAATCAATAGATCCTTCTTTTGACTTGCACTTGGCAGAAGTGGGTTCTGGTCAGATACAAAGGAATACATTCTGATGAATAAGTCTCTCTTTCTCATTTGTTTTCCTACCCACACTGGGAATTTTTGGAGTACTCAGACACTCAATAAATAGTTGTGGGATAAATGAGTGCACGAATAAAATTGTGAACTACACGTAAGTTTGTCTTGGACCTGTGATTCTTGGTTGGACGAACTGGCCCTCCTGGGGAATGGTCAGACATATTGTATCTGTTCAATTCCTCTCTAGCTTATTCTGTGTTTTGCTTGTTGGTTTTTTTTGCTTTTGTTAAGTTTTTTTGTTTGTTTGGTTGTTTGAGAAGGGTCTCATGTAGCCAAGGCTGGCCTCAACCTCAATATGTCATCAAAGATGATCATCCTGCCTCTACCTCCTGAGCGCTAGGATTACCGGTATACAGTAACGTGCTGTGGTTACACAGTGCAGAGCTTCATGCACGCTAGGCAAGCAGTCTGCCTACTGAGCCACATCCCCAGCTCCAGCAGGGCCTTTGTAGCTGAGTGCGCTCACTTATGGAAACCGCAGACTATTTGATGGACAACACAAAGATCAAGACCATGATGGAAAAGGAGGAGGAGGAGGCTGCCCCCGAGACAGAAGAGGTTAGGAATGAGTGGATGTGTCATGGGTACATCCTTTAAGGTGAGCACCAGGCAGGGTTCTGCGGGGTTCCTGGGATCTTGACATCCAGCCCTCCCACAAGCCATATGTGTTATTTTTTTTTTTCTCAGTGACCCTGATATCTAACAAGTCCTGACAGGCTTTTTAATGGCAGCTCACGGGAATGAATTGGGTTACAAGAATTTGACATCAGGAAGATAGCCCTGCCGAAGACTTCAATTCTAGTGAAAGACTGGGAATCACTGCAGGGAACCTTTGGGATGAAAACAGAAATCAAGAGACCGTGTTTGGAAGATGGGCTAATCCGAGTCGCTGTGGGCCACCTCCTAAGAGTCTCTTCTATTCCTGTGAGTCCTGGCCACTCTTATCCTTCATGATTTTATCATCTTACTTCTTCTCTAGGCAAGTCTACCATCTAGAGAACTCTAAAAGAGATCTATCTCTACTAACGGCAGGTTCAGGGCCTTCCTGGATTACAGAGATCAGAGCTAGCCTGGGCAGTTCATAAATAAAGAGTAAAAAGAGGGCTGAAGATGTAGCTCAGTGGTAGAGCAACTGCCTAGAATCCCCCAGTGAGGGGCTGGGGGTGTGGCTCAGTGGTAGAGCACCTGCCTAGAATCCCCCAGTAAGGTGCTTTGGGTGTGGCTTAGTGGTACAGCACTTGCCTGGCATAGACAAAGCTCTAGATTCAACCTCCAGTACTGCAAAAAAGGGGCAGGGGGAAAAAATGGAAACTTACTTATACCGCAGAGTGCCCAGGATGCTTTCCCTAATAATGCCTAATCATACCTAATGATACCTATGCATGCCCCTGTTTCCCAGAGAAAACAGAGATACTAAATTTGTGTTCTCAGCCTTTCAATTTTCTTTAGTTTTATCTATTGTTAAACAACACATAGTTTAGTGCCCTCCTGGTGTGTGTGTGTGTGTGTGTGTGTGTGTGTGTGTGTGTGTGTGTGTGTTTAACAGAGTCTGATGTAGCCCAGGCTAGCCCTTAACTCTTCTTGTACCCAGGATGACCTTGATCTTCTGATCCTCTTGTCTCCGTCTGCAGTACTGAGATGACAGATGTACATCATTATGCCAGGCTCTTTGGGCATTTTTGAATGTGGCTTCTCTGATGCTTGTTTCTTTTACTTGATGTCGTATTTCTTGAGACTGGCTTATGTAGACCAGTGGGAAATGGGCATTTCTTTTTTATTTCATTGTAGAGTTTTGCAGTACCCACATATGGCCAGTTACTCCATCCAGCACCTGCTCTATCCATCCAGTGCTGACAGACATTTGGAGTGTGTCCAGCTGGGTTTTTATAAACAATGTTGCTAAGTGTTTTCAGGTTTACTTGCTGAGCCTGTGTGGTAAAGCCTCCCCTAAGCCGTATATAAGGGGTACTGCTTCTGGATTGCACATAGATGGCATACATTATAATAGTTTTTCAAAAATGACAAAACATTTAAAATGTATGTGTTTGAGTGTTCTGCCTGCATTTATGTCTGTATACTATGTGCATGCAGTGCCTTTGGAAGCTGGAGAAGGCATCAGACACCTGGAATAGAGTAACAACCAGCTGTGAGCCACCACATGGGGCTGGGAATTGAACCCAGGTCCTCTGGAAGAACAACCAGTGCTCTTAACCACTGAGCCACCTCTCTAGCTTCATGCTGTGATAGTTTTAACTGTCAATTTGATGCCACTTAGAATCACCTATAAAGAGAGTCTCAACGAGGGATATTTTAGATCAGGCTAGGCTGTGGGCATGTCTGAGAGACTGTCTTAATTGCCTTCATTGGGGTGGGATGACCCAGCCCACCATGGGTGGCACCTTTCTCTAGGCTGGCCATTAAACTGCGGACGAATGGACAAAGTGAGCTGAGCACTAATGAGCATGCACACATTCATTACTCACAGCTCTTACCTGGATGTGATGTGATTGGCTGCTTCAAGCTCCTGCCAGGATTTCCCAACCGTGATGGACTGTAACCCGGAGTTGGGAGCTGAATAAACCCTTTTTCTCCTAAGTTGCTTTTTGACAGGTGCTTTATCACAGCCACAGAAACAAACCTCGGGCATCTGTGCAGGGCTATAATTTGAAACTGACAAGTCCCCACGGGCTCTCGTTTTTGAATGCTTGGTCTTCAGCTGAGGTTCTGAAGGCTAGGGAACAGAAGTTGGCTCAGTCGGGGCAGGACTTGGAAGGTGAGACCCAGCTTGGCTTGCAGCCTGCTCCCTCAGCTTCCTTGGTAGCTCCATGCGGACAAGCTGCTGCCCCTTGCTCAACAACCAAAGATGGACTTGCTCCATTGTATCTTTCCTGACACAGGGGATGGAGACGTTCTCAAAACACAAGACAAAACGTCAACTTACTTCTTTCGGTTGTTTCTGTCACGCGGCTGGATGTAGGGACCAGACTTGCAGTCTCAGCACAAGTAGGCTGAGGCAGGGGGATTGCTTTGATGAGTTCAAGGATAGCCTGAGCTAAAGAGTATCTCTAAATATTGTCTTTGTCAGGTATTTCTGCCACAGAGACAAGAAAAATAAGAATTCATTTTTCTTTTCTTTGTCCTTCCCTCCCTCCCTCCCTCTCCCTCCCTCCCCCCTCCTTCTTTCCCCCTCTCTCTCCTTCTCTCTCTCTCTCCTCTCCCTCTCCCTCTCCCTCTCCCTCTCCTCATGGAATTAAGGACTGAACCTAAGGTTTCACACACACTAGGCAAGCACTCAACCACTAAGCCATGTCCCCTTTTCTTCCTCCTCCTTCCCCCTCCCCTTCCTCCTGCACCCCCTTTCTCCCCCTCCTCTTCCTCTGCCCCACTTCTGATAGGATATGTTGCTTAGGCTGACCTTGAACTTCTGGCTCCACTTTCCAAATGCTATTACATTGTTCACCACCACACCAGGTTTATGTGGTGCTGGGGAATCAAACCCACCACACTAGACAGACACCAACTGAACTGCATACCCAGCTCTCAGCTGTCGCCTCTCTGGATGCTCTTAGGAAAGGCCCTCAGCATCCCTGAATTGCTGAAATGCAAGCTTGGATCTTTGCCCCGAAGGCATGCAGAGACCCATGGGATACAGAGCGCTTGGCTGGCACTTGTAGAGAAGGGAGCTGCAGCCTTTCTTGCCTGAAAACTCCTAACAGTGGGGCTTGAAAAGCTATGCAGACCAGCCTGGCCACCTGACCCCACGGGATAGGTTCATTCTGCTGACCCGTAGTTGTGAGTCACGAGATGGCCAGGCTGGACTGTGCTCCTCTGCCCCTGTGGAGAGGTTGAGGGCCTGCGACAGCTGCTTGTCACTGTTACTTCTTCTAAAGGGCATGGGTTCCCCACATCCTCCCCCTGGTAGAGTTCAGCTGCCGTATGTCAGCAATGGCGAGGATATATGTAGGTCTCTCTTCTCTGAGACAACTTTCTATCTTAAATTTAAAATGAAGCTACCAGCGTAGGGCTGAGGGTCAGCCAAGAACAAATCTATTGCGTGGCCCCAATTTCCCATCTCCACCCTGCTGCAGACAGGCTGCTGATATCAGCCATCTTCCTGGAGCCAAAGACCATCTGGACTCTCCCCTTCCTGCCCCCGCAGCCTAGTGCCTGGTGCGCATGCTCAGGGCCAAAGCTGGCCCCGCTGAACTGTAGTGTCTGCACCATGTATTTCCCCTAAGAGTGGAAGAGAGGCGGGCAAACCGTAGCAGGCCCCAGGCAGGAAGTTTGATCGCATAAACCAGCTGAACATCTCGGCCTTAAACTCCTCTTTCCTTTTTCAGTTACAAATAATGCAAGCAAACTGTGAAGCTAAGGGCATGGGAAGATTGCTTGCGACCCATGGATTCCGGTGTGAGGCTCTTTGACCAGTAGTCCTGGGAGGGGTGATTCCCAACCTGCCGAGATGCTGGGGAGACGGGGAGGGGTCAGCATGAGGAGCAAGCTGAAGGGTTCATCCTCCAGAAGGGGTTCACACAGGGGTGTCTGCGGAGGATTACGGGGTGTGAAATCAGAGCAGAATTTGAGTCATTGAAGGTTGGTTCGCCTGGCTCCTAGCCCCGCCTCCTGCCTCATAGCCCCGCCCGCTTTTGACTCCTCCACTTCCTCCTCTGAGGCCGAGGCTTCCTCCAGCTGAGGCTTTACCTTGTGCCAGAGAGACTCCAAAAGTTGGTGCCTCAGTGCTCAGATGGGGAGGATTTCTCACACTTCATTCTCTGTGGATGATGATAATCTTGCTGGAGGCCGTTCACCATCAGTACACTGATGCCCTCCAAATATGGATTCTAGGATGCACCTTGGGATATGGGCTTCCTTTCTTTGTCGTGTGTGTGTGTGTGTGTGTGTGTGTGTGTGTGTGTGTGTGTGTGTACAGTGCATATGCATGTGTGTGGAGGGTTAGTGGTACGCGCATACAAGGAGGCCAGATGATGTCAAGTGTCCTGCTCCATCATTCTCAGCCTCGAGACAGTCTGTCAATGGACAGGGAGCTAGGCTGGCAGCCAGCAAGCCACTGTGAGCCTCACGTCTTTGTCCTTACCCCAAAGTTCTCTCCTCTCCTCCTTTCCTCTCCTCTCCCCTCCTTCCCTCTCCCCTCTCTTCTCCTCCTTCTCTCCTACTCATCCTCTTCCTCTTTTATTTTTACGAGATCTGTGACTCAAGCTTACCTTGAACTCCTCCTGATCCTCCTGCCTCAGCCTTCCAAATGCTTGGATTACAGTGGTGTATCCACAGGCCTGGGGTATGCAGTGTTGGAGAGCAAATCCGGGGCTCTGTGTGTTGGAGGCTAGCTGAGCTCCATCCCCAGCCTGAAAGCAGTATTCTAGGAGCTTTTTGTTTTTCTCTTTGACAAAGAAGCAAAATCTTCCCCAGATCCTGTCTGGCTCATTGGCTAAAAAAAGCACGTAAACACGGCCAGCTTTGGCTCCCACAGAGCCCCACATGAGTATCTGACATGAAGACACCATAGGCTCCATCCTTAGGTGGTTGGCTGAGCAATCATGGTCGGCAAAGCGAGCTTGGACTGGCTTCACCGTGCCTACCACAGTGGGCAGAGGAGATTGATTACCAACTGCTGAAGAGTTCGTGGGTAACTGTCTTCCAATTGAAAGTGAGTAACTTGGGGTCCTTCCAAAGATACCTGGCTAAATGAGCCACTGAGCGTTTCTAAGGCAGAGAGACACTTCTGTTTACATCTTTCCCACAACTGTCTCAGCATGGGATGACCTTTCACCAGTGCCTTGGCTTCAATATTGACAGAGTGGAGGACAGAAGCCCAGCTGGGCCAGGCCATGGTTTCAGTTTATGCCACCATGTTGGGTAAGAATTTTGAACAGAGAAATAAAACTCTGGGCGTTGCTCATCTAGTGTGCTTACCTAGAATCCCCCAGTGAGGGGCTGAGGGCATGGCTCAGTGTAGAGCTTCTGCCCAGGATCTCTTGGTAAGGGGCTGGGGTGTGGCTCAGTGGTAGAGCACCTGCCTAGAGTCCCCCAGTGAGGGGTTGAGGTGTGGTTTAGTGGTAGAGCACCTGCCTAGAATCCCCCAGTGAGGGGCTGGGTGTGGCTCAGTGGTAGAGCACCTGCCTAGAGTCCCCCAGTGAGGGGTTGAGGTGTGGTTTAGTGGTAGAGCACCTGCCTAGAGTCCCCCAGTGAGGGGCTGGTGTGGCTCAGTGGTAGAGCACCTGCCTAGAATCCCCCAGTGAGGGGCTGGTGTGGCTCAGTGGTAGAGCACCTGCCTAGAATCCCCCAGAGAGGGGCTGATGTGGCTCAGTGGTAGAGTACCTGCCTAGAATCCCCCAGTGAGGGGCTGGAGTGTGGCTCAGTGGTAGAGCACCTGCCTAGAATCCCCCAGTGAGGGGGTGGGGTGTGGCTTAGTGGTAGAGCACCTGCCTAGAATCCCCCCAGTGAGGGGCTGGGGTGTGGCTCAGTGGTAGAGCATCTGCCTAGAATCCCCCAGTGAGGGGTTGGGGTGTGGCTCAGTGGTAGAGCACCTGCCTAGAATCCCCCAGTGAGGGAGCTGGGGTTATTGCTTAGCAAGAATGTCTGTCTAACATACATTAGACCTTGGATTTGATCTCCAGCACCAGAACAAACAAAAGAATAAAACCCAAGTATAAAATGAAACTTGTACTGACTAGTGAAAGCCCTGAGGACCTGATTGGATCAAATATAAAATTGTTCTTTAGAGACTTTCCCATAGTCCAATTGTCCTAGAAACACATATAGAAGGTATGTGCCTTTGCCAGAGGAATGGAGATAATAACGGGAAGTAAGAGGAATGAATTATAAGTCACGTGAGAGAGAGCAAGTTGAAGCTGAATTGCACTGGCTTGCCAGGAGCTGGAAATGGAAGAACATTCTGGAAAGTATTATCTAATAAACACATTTTGTTCTTAAAATTTTGTGTGTATGCCCCAGTCTACTGTGGTGGTCAGGAAACAGCTTGTGGTAGTCAGTTCTCTCCTCTTGCTGGCCCACGGGTACGTTCACAATTGTGAAAATGGGTAATGAGGGGCTGGAGAGATGACTCCATGGCTAGGATTGCACACTGGTTTCACAGAGGACCTGAGTTCAGTGTCAGTGTCAGTGCCTGGCATCTTAAAGCTGCCTTTAACTCTAACTCCAGGGGCTCCAACTCCTCTGGGCCCCTCAGGCAACTGCACTCATGTGCACAGACCCTCCACAGACCCCCAACACATAGACCCCCACAGAACCACATATACACATAATTAAACCCCCCACAACCCCACATAGTTAAACATTTAAAATAAATTGGTCATGAAGGCAAGAATTAAAAATTTAACAATACTTTATAGACATATGTATACACACACGTACACACACACACACACACACACACACACACACACACACTGAATACACACAGTATCTTTATTAGGGACTCTATTGCTGTGATAAAACACCATGGCCGAAGGCAGCTTGGGGAGGAAAGGGTTTATTTCGGCTTACAGTTCCACATCACAGTCCATCACTAAGTGGTCAGGGCAGGAACTCAAGAAGGGCAGGAACTCAAGTAGGGCAGGAACTTGGAGGCAGGCACTGAGGTGGAATCCCTGGAGTACTGTTTCCTTGCTTTTAATGATGGACTCCATAGCCTTTTTGAGAGCGCCACCTATTGGGGAACCAGAGTCAATTCATGCTCATGGCGGGAGGCGGGGCGCAAAATGCTAATAATGGCTAACAAGGAATAGGTGGGGTTGTGTCGGTGAGTAGCACTGAGCAGTGCTTTGAATGAGACATGTCCTGCACAGGCTCACGTATTTGAATGCTTGGTTCCAGCTGATGGTGCCCTCTGGGAATGTTAGGGACCCTTTATCCTTAAAGGGTCCTACTTCCTGTTCTCTCTGTGTGCTTCCTGTGTATGGATACAACACCGCGATCCAGCTTCCGCCTCCTGCCACCACGCCTTCCAGCCTGTTACTGTGTCTTCCCTGCAATGATAGATTCTAACCCTCTTTAGCTGGAAACCAAAATAAACCCCCTTTCCCTGAGTGGTGTGTGGTCATAATATTTTATCACACCACGGAACGGTAGCTCAAAGACACACCCCACACCTCATCAGGAAAGCATTGTGTTCTGTGATCTGGAAGAAGCCATGGATTTCTGGGGCATCCCTAGCAGAACACAAATGCCTAGAGGAACCTTCGTCTCTCTCATTTCTCCCGACCCCAAACTGTTTAGCTATTTTTTTTTTCCCAGCAAAGGTCCAAGTCAGCAGACTTGAAAATGACCCTCTCACCCACCTTCCTCTGCCTCCTCGGTGTATATGTCCATCAATATTTCAGTCCTACCGTGCTGTTCAGTTATTGATAGAGTGAAATGAAAGAGAATTCCTTAGCCTCTCCCTTTCTCTGTGGCTTGAAAATAATCACAGCTGCGACTTGAGAGGCTTGTGTGGTGATTTAGAATGCCAAGAAGGAGCTAAGGATGGGTTTGCTCTGCCCTGTCCTTTATTGTGAGAAAGAAGACATTGGCCCCTAACGTTAAGAACCTCTAAGATGCCGGAGAGACGGCTCATCGGGTAAAGTGCCTAGTGAACAAACACGAGGACCCATGTTCAGTCCCCAGAGCCCATGCTGAAACAACAAACAAAGATCTAAGTATGATGTATATGTTTGTCACACCTGCACTGGGGAGGCAGAGGCAGGAGGATGCCTGGGACAGCTGGGCCAATCAGGGAGAGACACTGTCTCAGAAACAAGGTGGATGTAACTGAGGAGGATACCCCAGATTGATATCTGGAAAACACACACACACACACACACACACACACACAGTTAGAAAGTTTCTTTTTTTCACCAGTCCCAGAGAGTGAGGTTTGAATGATGTCCTCAAACATCTGTCCCCACTCACTGCATGGGGCAGACATGGGACACACATGTATGGAATGACCACCTCCTTTGAAGCAATCTTAAGAACCTTTCTCTGAGTCCCTCTTTTGGAGTGACCACCAGTAACCTGTCTATCCACTGCTCTGACTATGTCACCTGGTTCTCAGGGAGCTGGTTGTCATGTGGTTGTCTTATTTCTTCCCTCTTGTCCCCACGTCCTTTCTCGGCACCCTGGAAACAGACTTCAGTTGGTCCTCCGTCATTAACCCTTCCCCCACCCCCCAATTCCAGACTCCAAGCGGCCAGGAGGAACCTGATTTTTCCAGGAGAAGGAAGCAGGGGCAATGGTTTCTCTCACGGTTCCTTTCCATTTGGAACGTAACACACCTCAGAAAGCTCAAGACTCACCCTGAAGAAAGCAATTACTCTGCTCAGCATTTTTAGTGCTCTGAGTCCCAGAGTGAAGGAAATAGGTGAGACTTTGTCATTACGGTAGCTATAGTTGCAAATGGTCGCTTAAAATAGTACCTGTGCTCTGTAAGAAGTGGCTTGAGCTTGAAGACGGCCAGCAAAGGTGAACCTTCTCTAGGCTGGTGCTCAGCTTCCCAGGGGACTGCTGCCTGACTTGGCTCTGGGAAAGAGCTCATTTCTAATCTGAAGGGACAGATGCCAGCTCCAGGCCATGGCTCCAGGGACTTTTAATCACAGATACCTGCTCCCATCTCTTCAATTCACTAGTAGAGGCTTGCTGAACTGTGGCACACTCACACTCACACATGTGTGTATAACACAATGCAATAAATAGATTAAATGTGATATATATATATATATATATATATATATATATATATATATATATATTTATATTTAAATGGTGAGACCAAGTCTGGTATTTATCATCTTAGCACTTAGGTAGCTGAAGCGGGGGCATCATGAGTTTGAAGTCAGTGTGGGCTACAGTAGTAAGACTGTTACGCTTTCATTACGCTTTCTGTTGCTGTGATAAAATACCCTGACAAGAAGCAATGTATGGGGGGAAAAGGCTTATTTTAGCCCCTAATTCCAGGTTATCATTCATCATAGCAAGGAAGTCAGGGCAGCTTGGTTTGAAACAGCTAGTCACTTCACCCCCACTGTCAAGAGCAGAAAGAAATGCATGCATGCTTATTGCTCATCATATGCTCTACATCCCCACAGTCCATGACCATCTGCCTAGGGAATGGTGCCACCCACAGTGGACTGGGTCTTCCCTGCATAAATTAATGTAATCATTACACATCTCCATAGGCCATTGGGACTTTCTTCCCAGGTGATTCTAGGTTGTGTCACAATGCCAAAACAATCACAGAGAAGATCCTATCTCAAAAAGAAAACAACAAATGCACCAAGTCCTAGCTTCTTGCAATAACTCAGATGAGAGATGATGATAGCTTGGTTAGAGTAATGGCAGAGAAGCAAGAGGAGAATGCATGATCTGGGAAACATTTAGACAAAGGTCTAACATTTTGGGCGGAGATTGACTTCCAGGCTTCTGACCTGTGTCACAGTGTGGAGCCTGGTGTCATTTTCTGAAAGGGGGTTGTGATGATGTCACACTTCCTTGTTAACTTGACTAGGTTTGGAATCACCTAGGAGACACACCTCTGGGCATATCTGTGAGGGAATGTCTAGATTGAGTTAATTGAGTAGAGAAGTCCCACCCTGAAGGCAGCTGGTACCTCCCCCACGAGCTGGGGTCCTGAACTAAATAAAAAAGACGAAAGTGAGTTGAGCACTAGATTTATCAGCCTCTGCTTCCTGACTATGGATACAGTGTAGCTATCTGCACCATGATGGACTGTAGACTTTGAGTCAGAATAAATCTTCCCTCCCTTAAGTGGCTTTCATGGTGAAAAGTAAAAGAAAGGGACCCCAGGGTGAAGGAGTGGGACCTAGTGTTGCCCAAGATGGGGAGACAGCAAGACAGGGTTTGCATATTTGAGTTTGAAGTCTGTGGGTGCATACAGCAGAGGTAACAACTGTGGGTGTACATTTAGGCACTGGGTGTGTATTAGGCACTGTGGGGGGGGAAGATGCAAGGGATTCTGGGGGAAAGCTGGCTTCCATGTGGTGTCAGAGGACAGCCTTTGAGGAGCAAAGGAGCCCAAGATGAGAAAGAAAATGCTGGGGAAAAAAAATCCATCAAAGAGGTACTGCACCCTCGAGCAA
Organism: Peromyscus eremicus; assembly: GCF_949786415.1. Lineage (NCBI taxonomy): Eukaryota > Metazoa > Chordata > Mammalia > Rodentia > Cricetidae > Peromyscus > Peromyscus eremicus. The sequence goes on along the minus strand of NC_081438.1, from coordinate 21,129,785 downwards.
GTTCTGCACAGATTCGGGCGAGGTTGTTTATGAATCTTGAATTGGTGAGGTTCTGTCGCTGAGATTGAAGCCCCTTTGCAGCATCAAGTTCAGACCCTGGCAACAGGTGCCTGGGTCAGAAGCCTCAGACCACGGCACCCTACCCAGGTCTCGGCTTGGGGCCTGAGACTCAGGCAGTCCTGTGTAGCCTCCAGCTCTGTCCATTCCCGCTTCCTCTGGCACTGCAGTTCCTTCTCAGGACCAGAGCTGATGACATTTTGACAAATGACATGGCCCTGTGAAGAAAATCATTATTCCAATCTGACAGCCGCAGGCTTCCCCAGGGCTGAACACATTTCCACAAGTTTGCCCATGAGCGGGTAGGAAACCAGTTACAGATTCCTACCAGGAGAAATGGTATTTTATTTTCTTATAATGGAATTTAAATTTTCCTTCCTTCCTTCCTCTCCCTCCTTCCCTCTCTCTCTCTCTCACCCGCTCCGTCCCTCCTTTCCTCGATAAGATCTCTCTAGGTAGCCCAGATTGACTTTGAACTACGCATCATATTGCCTCAGCCTCCCCAGTGCTGGGAGGACAGGCATGCGCCCCCATGCCTGGCTCAGTGTTTAATCCCTCTCCGAAGCATGCATTTCACAAAGTGGCAGACAACTTCATTTATGTCTAGCTGAAGTCTCTCGTTTCCTTGGGCTTACATCCAAGATCCAGAGCTATACAGGTGGGAGGTAGCAGGTGGCTGGACATTTTGGACCCCACCTCATCTGTGTCTTTCAAATCTGTAGACCTCAGTCTGTATAGGTGGTCTTGCATTCTGCTCTGGCTACAAGGCTTCCCATGGTATCTGGGCCTCCACTTCTGAGCTATCCTTGAACATGTGGGAGACCTGCTGTACCCCACCTTCTGGGCCCTGGAACCTCTACTCACCTCTCTTAGTTCATGTATTCAGTTGTGGACAGGGGCTTTTCAAAGAGGCCATGGTTGATTTGGAAGCTTCCAGGGCTGGGGAGATGATTTCAGCCTGTGAAGTGATTGTTATATAAGCATAAATACCTGAGTGCATCCTCTGAACCCACTGTCAAAAAAGCTGATATACATATTACATATGTAATAACAATTAATGAGGGGGTCATGAATTTGAAAATGAGCAAGGAGTAGTATATGGGGGTTTGGGTGGGATGAAAGGGAAGGGAGAAATAATGTAATTATATTATAATCTCAAAAAATAAACAAAAAAAGGGTGGTGGTTTGTGCATATAATCCTAGCTCTGGGGAGGTAGAGACAGGAGGAGCCCTGGGGCTCACTGCCTAAGTAGTCTAAACTACTCAGGGAGCTCCGGTCAATGAGAGACCTATGCTGGCTAGTTCTACATCAACTTGACATAAGCTGGAGTGATCAGAGAGGAAGGAGCATCATTTCAGAAAATATCTCCATAAGATTGGGCTATAGGCAAGCCTGTAGGGCATTTTTTTAAGTAGTGACTGATGGGGAGGACCAGCCCATTGTGGGTGGGGCCACCTCTGTGCTGGTGGTCCTGGGTTCTATAAGAAAGCAGCCTGAGCAAGCCACGGGAAGCAAGCCAGTAAGCAGCACCCCTCCATGGCCTCTGCCTCAGCTCCTGCCTCCAGGTTCCTGCACTGTTTGAGTTCCTGTCCTGACTTCCTTCAGTGGTGGACAGTGATGTGTAAGCCAAATAAAGCCTTTCCTCCCCAAATTGCTTTGGTTATGGTGTTTTACCACAGCAATAGTAATCCTAATTGAGACATATCTGTCTCAAAAAGCAAAGAGGGTGACTCCTGAAAAACAATACCCAGACGTTGTCCTCTGGCCTCTGCATGTGCACACATATACACATACATGTGTACATGTGCATGTGCGTACATATATGCACGCACGCACATGCGCACGCACCCCCCCCCACACACACACACACATGCACACTCACAGAGGCTTCCAGACTGCTTGTCTTACTACTGTGACGAAGAACCTGAATAAAACAACCAAGGAAGTTGAGGGTACATGTTGGCTTATACCTTAGGAAGGATGGCAGGAGCATGGCCCAGCTGGCCATAGTGTCTGCAGTCAGGAAGTAGAGAGAGGACAGGAAGTGGGGTGGGGCCATAAAACCTCAAGGGCCACCCTCAGTAACCCACTTCCTCCAGTGAGGCTCCCACCTCCTAAAGATTCTACCGCCTTTAAAAACAGTGCCACCTGCTGGGGGCCAAGTGCTAAAACACTTAACATTCAAAGTATACTACCTGTTAGGTCCCAAACTCCAAAAGGCAGAGAAGGATTGATGGCAGCATTCCTCAGACACATATGGAACAGGATTCTGCTTGCCAGAAAGGGCCATTTCTCTTGGAATATACCTGTGGTTACATATCAAAGCCCATGCTAACCTCCAGGTTCCTCCAGTCGCTATTAACATGCACCTGTTATGAATATCAAAGCCCCCATGTTAGCCCTTGTGGCCCTTCTTACCCCACTCGACCATTATAGGTTCCACGCTGTTCCAGATTCCATCCCCCGACCTGCAGCTACCTGGTTTTCTCTATAGTGGCAAGCCCCACTCTTCTCTCTGCTTCCTTAGAGAGCCCTGGCTATGGCCAGCCCATCTCCCCTCTCTGCCTTCCTGAGAGGGAGCCGTGGCTGCTTTAGACTCCCCCAGATGTCTCTGGCTGTTATCTCTCATATTTACAATAAACCGTTTCTTTCAAATGCACCCGTGGAGCGGTTAGTTTGGCAGTTTCATGGTGCCCTCGCTTACAATACCACGCTTCACTTTGAAGTTGGCTTGGGATGATACATGTGTGTCCACAGGCTGGGTCTAATGATGCCTCTCTAGCCACTTTCTAGTTGAAAATGAGCCTAACAAGAGAATTTGTTTTTTTCTCTTCACACAACTTTCTTTTTTATGTTGACTGTATTTTATACTCACAAAAACACCAGAATGGTGACAACATTATTCCGACACAATAATTCATTGTTGTACAGGCTTATAAGCCGTATTGTGCTTTACTACCTACATCCCCATTTGGGAGTCATAAACACCCCGAGAGCCAGGCAGGATACGTATTAGTTATCCCTGTGAACTGGAACTCTTGTCTCCAGTTCAGCAGACATTCAGTTTCTTGGTATTTGAGTTCCATGAATAATTCTTTTCTAGTTTTGCAGTATGTGGTCTTCTGGGAATAGCCAGCTGGATTCGCTCTGGAGAGCTGGGAAAATGAATGCTATCCCTCATGTCCTGCAGTTCCAGAGCAAATCCTTCTTGAACATTCCTTGCCCAGGTCAGGGAGATGAGAAAGGTATTACAGCACCCAAAATGATGGTCAATGTCACCATGTGTCAGAGTCAGCAAGGAGCTTCTAAAGAATGGTGTGTGTCCATGTCCCAACACAGAATTCCTTCTGATTGTTTGATTTTTAATTAATTGGTTTTCATTTATTATTGTTACTGTCATCATTATTATTACTGTTACTATTATTGTGTGTGTGTGTGTGTGTGTGTATACACATGCATATGTGCCTGTGGGTCAGATGACAGATCAGAGGACAGCTTTCAAGCGTAGGTCCTGTCTTGGGATTTCTGTTGCTGTGAAGAGACACCATGATGACCACAGCCACTCAGAAAGAGGAAAACATTTAATTGGGTCTTGCTTACAGTTTCAGAGGTTTAGTCCATTATCATCATGGTGGGACATGGTGACATGTGGGCAGACATGGTGCTGGAGAAGGAGCTGAGAGTTCTACAACCTGATCCAAAGGCAACAGGAAGTGAACTGAACTAGGCATAGCTTGAGCATAGGAGACCTCAAAGCCCACCTCCAGTGACACACTTCTTCCAACAAGGTCACACCTACTTCACCAAGGCCACACCTCCTAATAGTGCCACTCCCTATGAGCTTATGGGAGCCAATGACATTCAAACCACCACAGGTCCTTTCCTTTCTCTCTTGTTTCTGTGTTCTCAAGGCTAGCTGGCCAATGAGCTTCAGGTTGATTCTATTGTCTCCACCCTCTAGAAATGTTGGGACTATAATGCATGGCACCTCATTCAGCTCTCTAATATGTGTTTCAAGGACCCAACCCTGGTCATCAGGCTTGTGTGGCAAGCATCTTTACCTGAACCATCTCCTTGGCCCTGTTGATGTTATTTTTAACCTCTGCAGGTGATGTGTGTGTGTGTGTGTGTGTGTGTGTGTGTGTGTGTGTGTGTGATGATATCTTGGCTACCAGCTTGATGGGATATGGAATCAACTAAGAGAAGCACCTCTTGGAGAGTCTGATGGCATTTCCAGGAAGGATGAACTGAGGTAAGAAAACCTTAACAGTAGAACATCTGCCTAGAATCCTCCTGTGAGGGGCTGGGGTGTGGCTCAGTGGTAGAGCCCCTGCCTAGAATCCCCCAGTGAGGGGCTGGGGTATAGTTTAACAGCAGAGCACCTGCTGTGGAAACCTCTAGTGAGAGTCTGGGGCATGACTCAGAAGTAGAGCTTGCACCTAATAAAGTACAACCCTTTTCCATCTCTAGTACTATAAAATAAGTCTATTTCTATATTGAAGGAAAAAAACCCTTGAATTAACAACTTTTTTAGTATTTGTGAATGAAATCTATTAAAACTCCTCCCATGAATTATTCATGCAGTTTTCCATATATAGGGAGAATGATAATCCTCTATTATTTCCCCCCTTAGAATCCTAGGTAGATTTTGTTTTTGGTCCAGTGTGAAGTAGATATTAATGATCTTTTAGAGAGGATTAATAATTAAATAGGGTGCCTCATGGACACGCCCACACAAATGCATCATTGTCAATATTTTATAAGGTTTAGAGATGGAAATGGACACACGGTGTCAATTTTTGCTGTCATATCTTCCAGTTAAAGCAAAGGCTCCTCAGCCAATCAAGAAAACCACTGGAGCTCTTTGTAAACTATACTGAAGCATGACTACTCAACAGAGACAGCCTCGTGTTTTTTTCTCCACTGGGCTCCTCATCTTCAATGGGCTTGTAGACATATTTGCATTTCACTGGATGTGTAAAAATTATGCCGATGTTGCTGTTACAGTCAAACCTAAAATGTCATCTATTTTAAATCTTTGATGTTTTTAAAAATGAAATTCATCAGAAAATGGTTGATTTAAACAGGACTGAGAACTTAATGACTAAATTTAGATTTTTCTGTTCACCAAGGAAAGCAGTAAGAAAAAAAAAATGACTCTGGTGTCCCTGCCTTGGGACACTCAGTGGACGAGAGGGAAGACAATGAGTTTGGTCAGGGAGTCTGGAGTTTCTGGTATTTGCAAGTGTTTTCAGGGAGAATTTGAAGCTAAGAGTGGTGAGGATATAACTTGACATGGTGGTTCACACCTGTAACCCTAGTGCTTCAGAGGTGAAGTAGGAGGAGGATCAGGAGTTCAAGGCCATCCTACATAGCCAGTTCCACAAGACCAGCCTGGGCTACGTGAGGCCCTGTCTCACAGAAAAGAATGAGATGGATATATTATATTGCTATACTCTCTGAATTGAAACATGACTTCCTGAGGCCTGGAGGGAGACTCACATGACTAAAGAAATTTACAAAGCTCAGGAAACTCAAGAAACTTACAAGATTCACAAGGTCCCCTCTCCAAGGTTATATAAGCAGTAAACCATTGTTAGGGAGGAAAAATCCTTTGTAAAGCTGCCTGCAAATTATGCAGGAATCTTCAGGGATGCAGATTTTGTGAGTTGTCACCCATTCTGGGGTGGGTCTTTTGGTGACACCACTGCCTTTAACTCACTCATGCTCCTGTAAGACCCCTCAACACACTCATTGGCTTGTGAAGCTGGCCTTGTGTGAGATCCATTCATTGGTCTGTCGGTGCCTTATTTTGGATGTTTCTTCATGTCTTCAGGGGAAGTCACATGCAGGAGACATGGATTTGGGCATCACCAACAAACAAGAAATTGTCAAAGCCAAAGCAATCGGGAAGTGGATAAGGAATCATTAAGGGAGAATCAGAGAAACATGTAGACAGAGAAGAGAAGGGCGGCCACAGTGTGGAGCCCCACAGAGTCTTGGGTAAATAGAGATGGTACAACAGGAAGAGAAGACTTGGAAGATCATGGCCAAAGAGGTAGGAGGGAAAACCAGGGAGGACATTGAGCCACCAGGATGATCAGTGCTGTTAAAGGCTTCATAGTGATGGAGGTAGGAGGCACGTAGACCCTGGGATAAGACAGGTAGGGATGAGGGGCCCTTGGTTAGGAATGGAAACTTGGGCTGTCTGTGACATATGCCAAGACTAAGAACATTGTTTTTCCTAAGAACCTCCTCCTCCTCCTCTTCCTCCTCCCTTCATTGTCATCATCTTCATTGTCATTGTCTTCTTTTAATTTAAACTGCATTTATTTATTTGTTTATTGATGCACATACCCACCTAGTATGTCCCAGTCAGGGCCAGAAAGCACGGTTCACTGGTAGAGCCCCTGCCTAGAATCCCCCAGTGAGGGGCTGAGGTGTGGCTCAGTGGTAGAGCCCCTGCCTAGAATCCCCCAGTGAGGGGCTGGGGGTGTGGCTCAGTGGTGGATCTCCTTCTACTCTGTAGTTTCTGGGGACTGAACTCACAATGACCAGTAATAACCTACATTCGGGAACTCTATGTGGAAAACTTCAGCTTGCAAGTTCATGTTTAAAAACTAAGGGATATACAACTATCTTAGGGCCCTCTTGGCTCTGAGACAAACAGCTTATACCTCATTTCCCAGGCCACACATCTACTGTAGCATCAGAGCGATGGAGGTGGGAGCCACAGGCCTAAATGAAAATCCTTCCTGGTTTGGCAGGTTCCCTCCTGATTGGTTCTTACTCTTTCATCTAATTAACACAGACACGAAGCAATCAAAAACCTACCTCCTCATTTGAAGCACACAAAACACCGTCTCTTTGTTGGCAACCCACGTTCAGGTCTCCTCTCCATCGCCATGAGCTTTCTTTTCTGCTCAATAAAATCCCTCTTGGGGCTGGAGAGCTGGCTCAGCAGCTAAGAGCACTGACTGTTCTTCCAGAGGACTCGGGTTCAATTCCCAGCTCCTAAGCCAGACAGCTCACCACCACCCGTGACTCCAACTCCAGCAGATCCCACTCCCACTTGTGGGCTCTGTGGACACCTGCACTCATATGCCCAAGCCCATCCTCGAACACACATAATTAAAACATAAAACTATAATTAAAAATACAAACCTCTTTCCTTGGCTCACTTTGGGTTGTTGCTTACAGACTTTATTCTTCTTGGTTGTGAGACAAGAATCGAAGGGAAAGAAAATCTGTTAGAATAAATTGCAGGGGGCCAGAGGTTGGGAAGGGGCCATTGACTCAGACTGTCCTGTTTCAACCAAGTGTTAGAGTTGAGGAAACAAAGGAGTAACTGTGCCGTGGGGAGACCTGGTTGTCCGTTGAGATGGGAGGGTGGAGATGGAACCGTGCCGAGGAAGCTAAAACAGAGATAGATTAGCAAGTGGATGGAAGTGAGGAGTGGGGTAGAACGTTGCTGATACCCCGTCTCCCATTCCCAGATCGTGTGTGTATGTGGGGGGCCGTGTAAAGAAGCCAGGGCATGGATCTTCCTGTTTTAAAAAACTGAAGCATGGTCCTGGAGACAGAGCTTAGTTGGTAAAGTGCTTGCTTCGCAAGCAGAAGGATCAGAGCCAGATCCTGAAACTCAGGTAAAGAAGCAGGGTAGGTGGGGCTGGAGAGATGGCTCAGCAGCTAATAGCATGTTATGATTTGTCAGGGTACTGGGCTCAGTTCTTAGCACTGAGTCTGGGGGCTCACTATAGCCAATAACTCTAGTTTTGGGAGACCTGACACCCTCTTCTGGCCTCCAGTGCACCTGTACATATATGTGCACACACAAGTAATATATGTGTGTGTGTGTGTGTGTGTGTGTGTGTGTGTGTGTGTGTGTGTGTATATATTTATGTTAATATATATATATATTTACAGGCTATGGTGGAGTGTGTTTGTAATACCAGTGTTGGGGAGACAGAGCCAGGCAGATCTCTGGGCATCACTGACCAGCCCACTTAACCTAGTTGGCAAGTTCCAGGTCAACAACAAAACAAACAAGGTGAATGGTGCCTGAGGAACACCTGAGGTTGTCCTCCGGCCTCCACACCCACGTACGTACTGGACGGAGCCACACACCCACCCACGAACACACCCACCGACATGCAAGTTGAATTGTGGCAAGACATTTCCATGGACATGGAGTTGGTGTTCCATCCCATTGAGGTCATTGCCATGGAAATCAAAGATGATTTACTGGCTATAAAACCAGGCCATAAGCCTGACCCCCCACCCCCACCCCAACCCCCGCCACTTAGAATCCGATTGTGATGCTCAGAGCCGTGTGCCTTGGCTGTCTTCAGTCTTGAGAGGGAGGATGCTTCCACGCCAGCATTACTCAGGATGCTGAAGGCGCCTCACCTCATCCAGCTGTGGCATTGATCGTTGCTCTCAGCCTCACACCTGCCAATAGCCCGAGTCGGGCTCAGCAGGCTGCTAATGTCTGCCGTGCTTGGTGTAGGGTTCCCGAAGCATCTTGAACAGCTTCCCAGCAGTCCCAGGGCTGAATCAATGAGGACCCCCTCCCCCCCCCCCCCCCGGAATACTGAGTGTGCCGGAAAACAGACAGTCAAGGGGAGGGGAGGGAGCGCTTGTGGGTAGGCAAGGTCCCTGGCTGGGACACTGGGGGACTGTTTTGTTTGTCCTGAGAAGATGCTATGAGAGGTCCAGCTTTATGTTTACTTTTTCTTCTCATTTTCCTGTGTATGTGTATGCATGTATGTGTATGCATGTACGTGTGTGTGTGTGTGTGTGTGTGGAGGGTGGAGGTTGATATTAGGTTGATCGATCTCTTTTCCACCTTGTTTGTTGAGACACGGGCTCTCAATCAAACTCATGCGTGTAACTAGTGTGGCTAGCCAGCTTGCTCTAGCTGGAATTACAGGTGGGCGGCCATGTCTGCCTGGCATTTACATGGGTTCCAAGGATCCAAACTATGGCCTTCATACTTGGAGCAAGCCCTTTAACTACTGAGCCATCTTCCCAGCCCTGGGGGAGCTTCTCTGCCTCCCAGGGGCAGCATGTGTATGTTCTATCAGGGTGGGTTATGCAGCCAGGGATGATTAAGGATATGGATTCAAGGATCAGGCCTGAGAATGTAGCTCAGTTGCTAATGTGCTTGCCTCGCACACATGAGCCCCAGGGTTCAATCCCGAGCAATAGAGAAAAGCTGGGCACAAATCTGATTACCCAGGAAGCCGTGCTAGATAATATATGCACCAAAGCACTTCGATTATTTTTTTTTCCTTGCGTCTCTACTGGAAAGATGGGTGAGGGAGTTCATGCCTATAATGCCAGCATCTGGAAGGTAAAGTAGGAAGTGTGGTGATATATTGTGTACCCTGACAAAATTTGCCTGAAGATCAGAGGACAGAACAAGCCACTAGATTAAACATAGATACCAGGCCGTGATGGCACACACCTTTAATCCTAGCACTCAGAGGCAGAGATCTGTCTGGATCTCTGTGAATTCAAGGCCACACTGGGCTACATGAGATTGATTCAGTCTAAGAGAGAAAACAGAGCCAGGCAGTGGTGGCATACACCTTTAATCCCAGTACTGGGAAGCATACGCCTTTAATCCCTGGAAGAGATGCTGGGCAGAGAAAGGTATATATGGCTTTTCAGCAGAAGCATCCCTTTCAGCTAAAGGCTTTTCAGCTGAGACCCTTTCGGCTAAGAACTGAGAGGCTTTCAAACAAGGGATTCATGGAGTTGGTGAGGTGAGACGTGGCAGTGGTTTGTTCCTTTGTGTCTCTGATCTTTCAGCATTTACCCTAATATCTGGCTCCGGGATTTTTATTATAAGACCTTTAGAAATTTGAGCAACGAGGAAGATCTTGGGTTCAAGACCAGCCTGTACATTTAGCAAGATCTTGTCTCAAATAAAAATGAATGAAAAAAAAATAATGGTAATGATGATGATGATGATGATAATGATAATGAAATCAATAGAGGCTGGGGAGATGGGTCAGTAGGCAAAGTCCTATGTAAGCATAAAGACCTGAGTTCAGATCCTCGGAACTCAGATGAAAAAGTTGGATGTGGTGATGTGTGTCTGTAACCTCAGTGCTAGAAACAGGGGTAAAAAAGAGACAGGAGGACCCCTGGGACTCACTGGCCACCAGTCTAGCAGAAGAGGTATGATCCAGGTTCAATGAGAGTCCCTGTCTTAGGAAAAAAAGTGATCAAGGAAGGTAGAATGTACCTAGTGTTGATTTCTGCCTTCCACACACATACTCACACATGGGCCTGTGTGTGTGCTGGCATGTACACACACATACACAAACAGAAGCAGACAGATCATTAATTCAAGGCCAGCTTGAACAACTCAGTGAGACTTTGCCTCAAGAAAAAAAAGTATATACTAAAGATAAATAAACAAAAGATGGTGTACTGGCCTCAACCTCTCATGCACCAATGGCGTGTGAATGCTCTTTGCAGGTCGTGGTTGCCATTAGCTCTCTTCACTAGGGCCTTCACTTTGAAAATGGACTTTGCTTTTCTGGCAAGACTTTCCAAAAATAGAGTTGTTATAGGTAACACATCTAGTGGGACCTGAGAGATGGCTCCGCAGGCAGGAGCATGTGCTGATCTTTTGGAGGACCTGACTTTGGTTCCCAGCAACCCTTATCAGGTTGCTTACAGCAGCCTGCAAATCCAGATCCAGGGCATTCTGGCTTTAGCACCTATACACATGTATTCATGTGCTGCATGGGCACACACACACACACACACACACACACACACACACACACACACTGTGCTCACTTACTTGCACATGCATACACACAGAAATCTTTTTAAGAAGTGACAACTTTGGGGACTTCTAAGGACAGCTGAGCATGTCTAGACTATGACTTCTCTAAACACCAGTCACTCCTCAAGAAAAACGATCACCAAAAAAAATTAGCAAAAACTCCCATCGTTTTGACATTTCTTCGGTCTCTCATAAATGCAAGCTTGGCAGTGGTAGGGACTAAAGAGCAGCCAGCTGCTCCTGAGGTTGTCCCACAGGGACACACAGTCAGCCACGTTGGTGGCAGTTGATGCCGTGACACTTGGTTTGACTCCAGAAGCTCAAGCTGGGCTGTGCTTCCTGGAGAATTCCTGTGTTGCTGAACTCTGGTTCGCGGGGCAGTGTGGCTGCTTCTGCTGTGGATGAAGTTCTCCTATTTACAAAGTCTCATGGTGGGCTGGAGACATCGCTCAGCCAGCCTGGGCTCACAATCAAAATGACAAAGTCCCACGGCGAGCTAGCCCCCAGCCATAAGGAATCACTTATTGTACTTGTTGCCACAAATTCCTGAGAAAAGCAATTTAAGTGAGGAAGGGTCTATTTGGATCACGTTTGAGGGTCCAGCCCATCATAGTTGGGGAGGCACGACAGCAGGAATGTGAGGCGACTGGTCATGTTGTACCCATAGTCAGGAAGCAGAGAGAGATGAATGCTGATGCTCAGCTCGCTTTCTCCTTTTTATTCAGTCCAGGACCCCAGCCTGTGGGGTGGGGCTGACCATAGGGAGGGTGGCTCTTGCCACTTCAATTAAACTCATCTAGAAAATTCCTCATGGACATGCCTACAGGTTTATCTCCAATGTCATTCTTCATCCAGTTAAGCTGATAATGAAGACTGACCTTCATAGACGCCACACACAGACAACGAACACTAACACTCTTTCCTGGGCCTTCTAAAGACAAACTATTTATTAACCTTCCTATGAGTCTGCAAGAACACAGAACATTAGACATTCTTGTCTTTTTTGTGTGTTCTCTTTCTTTGTTTTGGTTTTGTTGTTGTTTTTGAGACAGCCTCTCACTGTCTAGCCCTAGCTGGCCTGGAACTCACTCTGTAGCCCAGGCTGGCCTCAAACTCACGGAGATCCTCCTGCCTCTGCCTTCTGAGTGCTGGATTTAAACGTGGATGACACCACACCCAGCCAACACTGATGTTCTCGGAGCCCAAGAAGCAGCAATTGGTGGTTCAAACAAACAAACAAACAAATAAATAAACCCTGAAAATCCTCTCCGGGTGAGATGTCTTAATATAAATGGATTTTCCCCTCTCCAATCTATATTTATTGTGGAAACGATACTATAATGGCAGCAAGGTTATAAAAGCCAGAGTAGTCAAGCTGTAGCATCTTCTTCTGAACATAATTATGACAAACACCACAAGCATGCCTCTTAGTCATAAATCTTGGCCTACTTTGCTGGTTGATTTTCTCCGAGTCTATCTGTGAGCACAGGCAGTTTTTAAGATTATTGCAGTGTCTTGTCACAGAGCTCTCCAGGAGTGGTTTGTGAACTAGATGCTATTTAATTCACATTTTGAATAGGGATGGCCTTAGGTACTGATTTTTTGGTGTGTGCCTATGTGTGTGTGTGCACGCACATGTGTGCTCAGATGCATATGTCCTTTTGTATGCATGCATGTGGAGGCCAGAGAACATTTTAAATTTTTTTAGCCTTTTTATGCATATGAGTGTGTTGCTTACATGTATGTACATGCACCATGTGCATGTAGGGCACTTGGAAGCCAGGAGATGGTGCTGGAACTAAAGTTGCAGATGGTTGTGAATTTCTATGTATATGCTAGGAATGGAACCAGGGTCCTCTGCAAGAGCAGCCAGTGCTCTCAACTTCTGAGACATCGCTCCAGCCCCAGGGTGACTTTTTGGGGGTGGGGAGTGGAGCATGATTTACCTCTTAACAACATTGCAGTTTTCTTATGCAGTCATTTTAGTATCCACAATTATAGCTTTGTATGTGAGCTTATTTGTTGAGTTTTATCACGTTTTATTTATTTGTGTGTGTGACTGCGCGCGCGCACACATACACACACACACACACACACACACACACACACACACACACACACCATCGCTTGCATGTAGAGGTCAGAGGACAGCTTGTGGAGTCAATCATCTCCTCCCAACATGTAGGGGTTAGGGATCAGACTCAGAGTGCCTTAACCCACTCAGCCATCTTGCCAGCCCGAGCCTAATTGTTAAAAAGGTCTTTTTTTTTTTCTAATGGTGTGAGAGAGAAAATAAAAAGCTCCTGAAATTTCTAGCAATGTCTAACCAATAGTAGTGCAGATCCTGGCTCAACTGAGTGTTATACACAGCTCCAACTTAATACCTGGCGCTCTAAATATTCCAAGAAACAGTCGTTCATTTTGGGGGGTTTAAAGAACTGTTGGATTGCCTTATAGTGTAAACTTCCTCCTAAAAGTGACTGCGCTCTGCATATGTCTAAGGGACAGAAGAACAGTTATTCTAAAATATCTAAGGACTGGGGCTGGGAAGATAACTCAGTGCCACACAAGCATGGGGACCTGAGTTCCTACCCCCCAGAATCTGCACAAAAGCAGATGTGGACATGTACGTTTGGAATCCTAGTGCTCATGAAGTGAGATACAAAGGCTGAGACAGGAGAACTTCTGCAAGCTCATGGCCAGCTAGCCTAGCATATGCGAGGTGGACAAGAGACCTTGTCTCAAGGCCAGTAGAAGGTGAGGACTACACTCAAGGTTGACCTCTGACCTCCCCACATGTGCCTTGGCATGCTCACACTGGCACATCTGCACACACACACACACACACACACACACACACACACACACACACACCACATGTGCATATACTCCCATACACAATGATTTAAAACACAAAATAGCTAAGGAGCAACTATGTCCTTTAAATATTGAGAACCATAGGCTGGTGTGATGTCAAGGTTCTTATTGCGAAGCCTCATGACCAAGTTTTGCCCTAGGACCTACATGATGGGAGAGCACTAACTGAAGAATTTGTCTTTCTCTCTCTCTCTCTCTCTCTCTCTCTCTCTCTCTCTCTCTCTCTCTCTCTCTCACACACACACACACACACACACACACACACACACACGAGTGTAATTTTAAAGGGTCACACTTAGCTGAGGAATGGAATGCACCTTCATGCCTCCAGGTGTCTCTTAGGGGACCACTGACTGCCATGTCAGAATAGGGCCCCATTAGGATGCTGTACCACCCAGCTGTCTGAGGGAAGCCACCATGTCCCTGCCAAGGCTCATCCTTCACCTCTGTCATCTATTTCCCAGACAGGGCTTCTCCGTCTGGCTCAGGGATGGAATATGAATCAGGTCATCTGTGGTTTCCTGAATTCATCATCTCTCCTTCAAATTGATTGTATACCTAGGGCTGTTGAGTTGAGCTCAACTCTGGGATCTGTTTTCTAAAAAGACTTTTCCAGCTTGGGAAAAATATTTCCTCTGGTCAAAGAGGGACAGGGAAGAGTTAAATGTGTGAAATCGGGGGTGGGGGTATCATTTATTGGGTAACACGCTTGTCATGCAGGCATTCGGGCCTGAGTTCAATCCTCAACAGTCATGAAAAATCTGGGTACAGTGGTGTGCGCCTGTAATCTCAACACCGAGGGTACAGAGACAGGATCCTGGGGCTCACTGGCTGGCCAGTCAACCAAATTGGAGAGCTCTAGGTTCAGGGACAGACCCTGTGTTTTAAAAAAATGTGAATAAAGATCGAAGACATTTGATGGTAGCCTCTGACATTCAGGTGCATGTGTACACATGTGCATCCCCACACATGAGCACACAGATACCGTCCTTCTGACTTGTGCACCTCCACACATGTGCACATGGATATCCCCCTGACGTGGGCAACCCCACATATGTGCACACAGATACCCCCTACACACAAGCTGTGGAAAGGGGGGTGTACTACGGGGTAGTGGTAGATAACATCTGAATACTGAGCAATGAGATGTAGTCCAGGCAGTGATGGAAGAGATGGGGGGGGGGGGAGGCTGTGTCACCACCGGACATCATGAGGAGTCAGGGGCACCTGCTGTGGGCTTTCAGTTTCTCTAGCAGCACTTCTGAAAGAGGCGACAGAATTCATCCATGGGTGAGCTTTCCCAGGTGGGTCGCAGTGTGCTGGGGACAAGGGATTTTCGTCTGAGAAGGGGCAGTATTAAAGGCTGTTCAGTGTACAAGAGGGAAAGGTAGAGAAATCGAGGAACTAGAAGTTTCCATGTAGCAAAAGAGCTCAGTGGGATAAGTAGGGGAGGCACAGTTACAGTTTGAGTCGGAAACACCCCCTCCCATGTGAAGATTTCTTCTCCAGTTCATGGTGCTATGTGGGGAGGCTGTGGAACCTTTTGGAGGTGGGCCCTAGTAGGTCTCTGGGGGTGCTTTTGAAGGTTACACCCAGTTCCCAGCCCCTTCCTTATGCTGTGTTTCCAGTTCGCCATGAAGTAAAGTTTCCTCTGCTATAATTTCCATTGCTGTGATTTCCTGCCCAAGTACCTGGGGCTAAGTGACCATGGACTGAACACTCTGAAATTGTGCTTTAAATAAATCTTCCCTCTTAAGGTGGTTTCTCTCGGGTATTTTGGTCAAAGCTCTGCAAAAGTAACTAGTGCAAGCTGTTACCTGTTATGAATATATAGTCACACACATTTATTTGCATCACATTTGCATAATGTAGATGTGCAATGTATATTTACATACTTTCAATATGTATGTTTGCAAAATATGTATTTGCAACATAAATTTGAAAAGTGCGTATTTGTAATATATGTATATAAATGCATCCTGTTATTTATACATTTATATACTTGCATAATATATATATATAATTTGCAATGTATTTCTGTAAAATGTATATTTATAATGTGCACTTATATATGTGCAATATAGACTGATAAAATATGTCTGTGATGTATATGTATATAAATGTATACACTTATATATTTACAATGTTTATATTTATTTATAAAATACATATACATGTATATTTGCAAAATGTTGACTGCATGGCTCACTGATAGATGACCTGCCTAGAATCCTCCAGCAAAAGACTGGGGGTATAGTTCAGCAGTAGAGTGCTTGCATAACATACATAAGGCTTTAGATTCTATTTCCAATACTGTAATAAATAAACATCTTAATCACATCAAATAAGCCAATATGAAATGGAGTTGTTTTTGCTTAAAATCTATCAAGTTCAAGCTCAGTGGGAAGAGTCAAGATCAGTGGAGGCCTGCAGATTTGGGACAGACAAGCTACTCTCTCTAATGCCTTTAGTGTTGTTTTGGTGACCAAAACATCTGTATAAACACAAGCATTTCTTCATCCAGACATCTGAATCAATGAAGCCAAATGTCTCCTCTCTGGCACCATCGAGAAAAAACTCTTCCAGGCAGTCTGTGCATCGTAAGGCGCCCCAGAAGAGTCCTGTGGCTGAAGGCCCTGGGCTGCAAGGTGGGAGCGGGTGGTGGGGAGAGATTCCTGGCAAAGTTGTTTGGGGGCCTGGAATTTCAACAGATGCTGTTTTCAATTACTCAACTATTTGCTAGCAAACAGATGTTGGTCATTCCATAGCTATGACATGACAATACTGGGCTGAGCTTTCCACACAGCCATGGGAACATAACAAAGACCCAGAATGGCTGCTTTGGAGTATTCTGTGAATGTTCTATGGCCTGGATCCTCTTCCTCCTTTCCCCCATTTCCTAAACCCTTCGGCATCTTCTGCTGAGAAAGGATGTTATTTGGGGCTCCCTGATGGTTCCCCCTTCCCGATGGCTGCCATGTTCCAGTCAGTGACTCAGAGACTGAGGAAAGTAGCCTCTGTGGACCGGCCTGGGGTCTGCACTGAATTCAAAAACCGTCCTCTTGGCTGGAAAACAGTACTGGCTGGGGGGTCTTACCATAAAAGGGGGGCCTAGGCCTGGTGACACAGTCCTGTTAGCTTAGCTACTTGGAAGGCTAGGTAAGAGGATCATAGTTCAAGGCCTGTCTGGGCTACAGAGTGAGTTCAAGGCCCACCTGGGCGATAGAGTGAGTTCAAAGTCAGGCTGAGCTATAGAGTGAGGTCAGGGCCTTGCAGGGCTGTAGAATTTGTTTAAAGTCTGCTTGAGCTTTAGAGTGAGTTCAAAGACAGCCTGTGCTACAAAGTGAGTTCAAGGCTAGCCTGTGCAACCTTAGCAAGAAGACCCTGTCACAAAATAAGTTGAAAGAAAAGGAAGGCTGGGGGTCCAGCACAATGCAGAATGTTTGCTTATCATGTGTGAGGTGCTAGGTTCAGTCTCCAGCACCAGGAAAAAAAAACTCGTCTGAACAATTTACTTAGTTGCCTGGTGCCTGGTGGTCCCTGGGGCGATGGATGTTCCATCCATGCTCCTCTTACCTCTGAGCTAAAATACACACAGCAACTCTGAGAACCGAAGCTTTACATTTTCAAAACTCGGGACTGCCAAATTTAAACTGTTCAAAGGAAATCAAATATAGAATCTCAAGGGAGAAGCGAAACAAATACATGAAAAAAATGAAACTCCCCAAACCTTCGGGATTGGGTGCTAGAAGCCTCGAGAGTGGGTTCTTCCTATGTGGAAAAGGAAAGAGAGAAAAATAAGTTGCCTACATTTTCCGTATGGGGACCTCATGAAGGTATATGCATATTGAGCTTAAAACAAGGATGAGGAGGAAGAGAATAAGAGTTAGAGTGGAAATCAATGAGGTTGAAAAGTGGAGTCAGGCGTCTTGGTGGTACGTGCTCGTCATCCCAGCATCTGGGAAGCGGAGGCAGGAGGGTTATGAGTTTGACCTGGGTTACATAGTGAGGCTCTTTCTCAAATGTCTTCCGGAATGGTTGTTAGAGTCATGTTTATTTGTTCCTCACTGAACTCTTGCCGTATGGGTGGGCAGAGAATAGAGAGGGTTGGAAGAGGAGAAAGAGGGAACATTTTAAATGGGGATTTGTTAGGATCACTTGGCATAATAGTTAGTATATATATATATAAAACAATTTCACATGTCAGCCACGGATTCCCCCATCCTCCCTCCCCCCACCCCTAGCCCTCCCCCCAATCCACTTCCCATTCCCACCTCCTCCAAGGCAAGGTCTCCCCTGGGGAGTCAGCCTAGCCTGGTAGACTCAGCCAAGGCAGGTCCAGTCCCCTCCTCCCAACACCAAGGCTGAGCAAAGTGTCCCAGCATAGGCCCCAGGCTCTTATGCACCAAGGACAGGTCCTGGCTCCACTGCCTGGGGACCTCCCAAACAGTTCAAGCTAAAAAGCAATCTACAGATTCAATGCAATCCCCATCAAAATCCCAACACAATTCTTCACAGACCTGGAAAGAACAATACTCAATTTCATATGGAAAAACAAAAAACCCAGGATAGCCAAAAAAAATCCTGTGCAATAAAACAACCTCTAGAGGCATCATGATCCCTGACTTCAAGCTCTACTATAGAGCTACAGTAATAAAAACAGCTTAGTACTGGCATAAAAATTGACATGTGGACCAATGGAACTGAATAGTTAGTTTTAGCTGTCAACTTGACACAATCTAGAATCACCTGGGTAGGGGGTTTCATTGAAGGATTGGCTAGACCAGCTTGGCCTATGAGCAAACCTATGGGGGATTATCTTGATGATGTTAATTAAGGTGGGAAGACCCAGCCCACTGTGGGTAACACCATTCCCTAGTCAGGGGATCCTGGGCTGTATAAGAAAAAACAATATGGATACTCATATACATGCATTCATTCGTGGCTCTTTCTCCTTGACTGTGGATATAATATGACTATAGTTTGAAGCTACATACACAGCAAGACTATCAAAAAGGGGGGGAGGGAGGGAGGGAGGGATGGAGAGGGAGAGAGAGAAGGGGAGGGAAAAAAGGGGGGGAGAGAGAGAGAGAATCAAAGCTGGTTCTTGAAATGTATCTATAATAAGTTCGCAGAAGTATATAATGCCCTCAAGGGCATGTGGAATTTTAAATTTAAATTTGGAGCGAGAGCCCTAACCAGATCTCTAAGGGCAGTACTAATTTGTACTTCTACCCCAGTGTGCGATTCCCACTTTCTTGTGTGTGTGTGTGTGTCTGTGTATATGTTTATGTGTGTGTGTGTGTCTGTGTATATGTTTGTGTGTGCGTGTGTGTGTTTATTCAAGCATTCAAATGGAGTTTAGGAGACTACTTGTTGGAATTGGTTTATTCCCTCTACCATGTGGGTTCTGGGACTCAAACTCAGGGTGACAGTGAGCACTTGTACCTGCTGTGGTAGTTTGAATGTAATTGACTCCCATAAGCTCATAGGAAGTAGCACTACTAGAAGATGTGGCTTTGTTGCAGTAGGTGTGGTCTTGTTGGAGGAAGTGTGTCACTGTGGGGGCCGGCCTGGAGGTCTCATAGATGCTCAAAATACCGCTCAGTGAGACACAACACTGTTGCCTGCAAGATACAGGCCTCTCAGCTACTTCTTCAGCACCACATCTGCCTGCATGCTGCTGTGTCCCACCATGAGGATAATGAACTGAACCTCTAAAATGTTAAAGCAAGCTACCACAATTAAATGTTTTCTTTGTAAGAGTTGCTGTGGTCATGGTGTCTCTTCACAGCAATAGAAACCTGAACTAAGACACCTGATAAACCATCTCCGCTGGCTTCCCTTTCTCTTGATTAGATATTTTTCTTGTTAATTTGGAAGTATTCCTAAAATGCTTTAAACAAAAACCTAGCCATTTGCACATGTGAATAATTTTTACACTTTGTACCTTCATTTTAACTTTGTTCATTACACTTACTCTTCTTCTTTTCTATGCTCCTGGGTTTTGTGAGTGACTCGGTAAAGTCTTGCCAACTTCAAGATTATTAAATGAAATCTTTCTTCTAATTGTTTTATTTTTTCCTTAAAAAAATTTAAAATCCTTCCAAGCATGGTTGCACATCCCTTTAATCCCAGCATGTGGGAGACAGAGGCGGGCAGATCTCTGTGAGGTCAAAGCCAGTTTGGTTTATATAGAAAGTTCCAGAACAGCTAGGACTACATAGTAAGATTCTGTCTTAATTTTTTTTAAATTTGTTTTTAATTTATTTTTGTATAAATGGTGATTAAACTAGGCTGATAAGATGGCTACCAGGAAAGGCGCCTGCTGCCCAACCAGATGACCTGTGCATTCAATATCCAGGACGGTAGAAGAGATCTGACTTGTCTTACAACGTGTCTTCTGACCTCCATTCATGAACCATGGTGGTGCTTGTCCACACAATACACATAGGCTACAATAACAATAAAAAATTAGTTACATATAAAGAAGGGATCGAATCACTGAATTAATTAGCTTGTTAATTAGTTAAGTAATTAATTTTGAGATGTTGGGAATGGAACCCAGGGCCTTCACATACTAGGCAAGTGTTCTACTTCTGAGCTACATGATCTACCATCCCCACCATCATCCCCAACCTCATTATTATCATCATGCCCATCTTCATCCTCATAATCCCTAACCCCATCGTTGTCATCATGCCCATCCCCAGCTCCATCCTCATAATTTTCTAATCTTCTTCTTCTTCTTCTTCTTCTTCTTCTTCTTCTTCTTCTTCTTCTTCTTCTTCTTCTCCTCCTCCTCCTCCTCCTCCTCCTCCTCCTCCTCCTCCTCCGCCTCCGCCTCCGCCTCCTCCTCCTCCTTCATTATCACTTACTTTGTGATGCTGAGGATGGTACCTATGGGCATTACATGTGCTAAGCAAGTACTCTACCACTGAGATACATCCCCAACCAACATCATCATCACTTTGTGATGCTGGGCATGGTACTTAGGGCCTTGCACATATTAGACAAGCGTTCCTACCACTGAGCCACTTTCCCAGTCCTCAAGTTTCTGAACTATAATGTTGTTATTGAATACCCCAAAAGCACTTGCTCCCCGCTCCCCCTGACACTTTGTGTCACTTGAGCATGAAAGTACCAGTGCCAAGTAATCATGGACTGAAAGTGTGAGCCAAAGCAACCTTTCTTACTTAAGGTGCTTATCTCAGGTATTTTATCATAGAAACAGAATTTCATTATCCATAAATGTCAGCCAGGACTTCATTGGCGCCACCATCCAAGTACTGGAAAGCACAGCTCAATTCCTGCCATCTTGCTTTTCTTCCCTTGTATGCTTCCCGCTCCATCCCCATCCCCGTAGAAGCACCAATTCATGCTGACCCTCGCCATCAGGACACGTGGCCTGCTGGGTCCTGCTGCTAATGACATAATTATGTGCTTTGGAGATCAGGTCAGGAGAACACCAGCTAGGCTGGAAATAATCAAATCCAGGCATTCAGGGAAAAGGGTCCAAAGATGTGTTCACCAAGGTCTCTTGGGCTCCCAGCCCAGGGCTCAAGGCCATAGAGCTGAGGCCAGACAGGGGAAGGAAAAGGAAGCAGCTGCCAGGCTCTTCAACAAAAAAGGGACACATGAGAAGAGAGGGTCCGCCATCCCAGGCCAACAGCCCAGGGCTTAGCTACCAACCAGGCCAGAAAAACAGAGCCAGGATTTAAGTGGCACTTAGCATGTTACTGGGGTTTTCTTCCATCTCCAGGGAGCCCTTGTCTAGAAAGTTCTTAGTCTAATGTGAATGTCTTTACCACAGTGAAAAAGAACCGAGAGTTCTTGAGGACACATTCATCTAGTTAGGCACACTGGCTAGCTCTTTAGTCGGTGGTAAAACGAGAACCTGAGACAAGAACCCAGTCTTCCTCAAACACTGGTCTGTTTCTATAGTTCCTTCAGCCAAGAGAGCAAGGAGAATATTGGCTTCACTTTAGAATAGCTGTAAGCCTTTCAATTTCTCCAGTGTGGTGGATGGGCTTTTCATGGTGTGTGTGTGTGTGTGTGTGTGTGTGTGTGTGTGTGTGTGTTACACGCAAGAGTATATAAGCGTATGTGTATGTGCACAGGTGTACATGTATGTGCAGGTATGTGTGGAGGTCAGAGGTCAACTTTGGATATTGTTACCTTGCTTTTTGAGACAGTCTCTCACTTGGAACCTGACATTGACCATTAGACTGACCAGCTGACCAGTGAGTCCCAGGGATCCACCTGTTCCCACCTCTCCAGCTTTGGGATTAGAAACATATGCCACCACACCTGGCTTTCTTTTTAAGATTTATTTATTTATTTATTTATTTATTTATTTATTTATTTATTTATGTGGTGTGTGTGTGTGTGTTTGTGTGTGTGTACAGTTGTAGCTTAAGTCTTTTTGTGTGTGTATGTGTTTATGCCTGAGAGTGTGTATGTGTACCATTGTGTATAGGTGCCCACAAGGGCCAGAAGAAGGTGTTAGATCCCCTGGAGCTGGAGTTGCAGGTGATTGTGAGCTATCTGATACCGGTGCCGGAAACCTAACTCAGGTCCCCTGTAAGAGAAGCAAGTGCTCCTAGCCACCCAGCCCACTCTTTAGCCTCAGCCTGTGGCTTTTGAGAGAACGTTTGTGATAACTTTTCTTGTGAGCATGTGTGTATGAGCCACTTGCCCCCATTTATGGCTACGTCACCTCATTGTGTTAGGGTTTGGTGTAGGTGACTCCATCTTGATCCGGACAATTTTCATAGCGTCTTTTTATGGCTCAGTACACCTCACTTGCTAACATACTTATGGAGACACTTACTCCCTTACAATTCTGGGAATAGTTGGCATATTGGAGGGGAAAAAACCTGTCTCAATCCCATCATAAGATGCTAGCTTAAGGAGAACAGGTTTGGGGATGTCTTAAGCCTATTTTTGTTTTAAGTGCAGATGGAGGTATATACCTTAGCAGTAGAGCCCCTGCCTAGAATCCCCCAGTGAGGGGCTGGGGTGTGGCTCAGTAGTAGAGCACCTGCCTAGAATCCCCCAGTGAGGAACTGGGGTGTGTGTGGCTCAGTAGTAGAGCACCTGCCTGGAATCCCCCAGTGAGGAACTGGGGTGTGACTCAGTGGTAGAGCACCTGCCTAGAATCCCCCAGTGAGGGGCTGGGGTGTGGCAGTAACCCCTTCCTAGAATAGGTGCAGCCTTGTGTTCTATCACAAGTACTGGAGGATTAAACAATGGAGACAGAAGGAAGATAAGAAAAGATGTGACCAGGGGGAACTGAGGAAAGTCTGTGACATCCTTGTCACACAGGCCTCCTTGTCCTCTCTCTGTATGTAGGAGAGGCTTCTAATGTGGGTCCTGGATGTGCAAGATTTATTTATGGAAATCTGAAAGGAGAGTTAATGAGGCCAGAGGTTCCTTTGTTTTCCCAGAAACACCCCTTACTCCCAGAAGCTCTTTGTTTCTCAGAACCCTCCAGGACTTGGAGTTCATTAAATATCTGAGCAACAAAACCTTTGTTTTCTGTTTTCTGTTTTGTTTGAGAAAGGGTCTTGCTAGGTAGCCCAAGTTGGCTTTGAATTCTCAGCCCTCCTCCTGCAGCCTCCTGAGTGCTGGGACGGCAGGCATGCACTCCCACATCTGGTTGGCAAAATGATGTTTGCTTGCCTGCAAGATCTGAATTCTTAAAGGGCCGTATTTGTGGTTCTCAACGGTGGCCTCTAGACCAGCAGCGTTGACAAGATCTGTGAGCCTGTTTGAAAATGATGAAGCAGCTGGATTTGCTTATTTGGCAAAGTGCTTGCCTGGCACTCATGAGGAAGTCAGTCGAATCTCCAAAATGCACATAAGGAAGCTGGGCATGATGGTGCACATTGGTAATCCTAGAACTTGAGAGGCGGAGATGAGTGGATCCCTGAGGCTCACTGACCAGCAGCCAAGTTTGCTACTACAGTAAGCCCCGGCTTTGGTGAGGGACACTGTCTCAGAACACAGAATGAGACTAGCTAGCATCCTGAGGATTGATAGCTAAGGTTGACCTCTGACCTCTTTCAGGCACATATACATATGCACACCTGCTCCATCCGCACCTGCCATCACGTGTGTACACACACATACACACCATGATAAAAATACCAGTGAAGCTGAATTCTTACCCAGCCGCAAGTCCTGCTTCGGCAGGTGACTTGGTCTCCCAGGGGCCAGGAAAAGTCATCTTTGTTTATATGAGAAATGGACAGAGATGAAAATTTGCTGTGAACCTCACAGAGGCCACCTGTAGTGATAAGTACTTAAAAAAAATCACTTGCAGAGAAAGGGAAATTCAGAGAAGGTCCGTCACTGACCCAAGGAGGCACAGCCAGGAAGCTCTGGGGCTGGCATGCAGCCCAGATGGAGTGCTCTCTAAGCTCTGGAGCTCCTGTTAGCAGGACGGTAGCTAGGGAGTGGTGGTGCACGTCTGCCATGCCATGCTCGAGAGGTGGAGGCAGGGGAATGAGGCGTTTAAGGTCAGTGTCTGCCTCACAGCCCATGAGTCAGGAGACCCCGTCTCAAAAGCCAAAACACAAAGCGGGATTATTCTGCCCACTGTTTCTTAACCTGCCTTCTCCTAGTGGTTCTTATTTTGAGGGTAATGGGCTTGTTGTTGCCTTAAAATGGTATTTTGAGAATTTCTCAGCCTTGACTTCTGCAGTGTTAACGATCACTAGATGTAACGCACATAAATAAAAGCTTTTTGAAGTCCTCGGTCATTTTTAAGAGTGTAAAGAAGTTCTGAGACCAAAGAATCGGAAAACATCTCCTCTTTTCTGCTTCCTCCTTCCTCCTCCCTCCTCCTCCCTCCTCCTTCCTCCTCCCTCCTCCTCCCTTTCCCCCTCCTCTTCCCTCCCCTCCCTCTCCTCCTCCTCTCTCTCCCTCCACCTCTTCCCTCCCCTCCCCTTCCTCTCCTTGCCTTCCCCCTTCTCCTGTCCCCTCTCCTCTCTCTCCGCTTCCCCCTCTTCCTTCTCTTTCCCTCCCCCTCCTTCCTTTCCTCCTCTTCTTCTCCACTCCTCACTCCTTTTCCTCTTCCCCTGGTTCCCTTTGTCTCCCCGCCCCCCTCGTCCTCTGGACTTCCTCCTCATTTCCAGCTGCTGCTTCCTGCTTAGGCCGGCATCCGCTCGGTGGAGCACAAGGCTGTTGCAATTCAAGCCCCTTCCTGCTGAGAGGAAGCAGGAGACAGGAGCTGGAGGGGAAACTCTTTCTTGATGCTGACTTGGCAATTATCTTCCAGTTAATTAGCACCTCGAGACTCATTACTGTGTTTTCGAGGGGCCTTCTGCTCTCTGGGGACCTGAGGCTAGGCCTCCCTTGGGGAATTCCAGAGTCAGGGAAGAATGGCAGACCCCCACCCCCACCCCCCAATCTGGGTACCACATCTCAAGGTTCTGTTTCTTTCCCCCCTCGAGGTATCAGGTGCAGGAAGGGGAACCCTGGCTATGAGTTTTAGGATGCAGCCCTAACTCTTTTAATTTTAATTCAGTTGTTTTTGGAGAAAAGAGAGAGGTGGGGGGAGAGAGAGAGAGAGAGAGAGAGAGAGAGAGAGAGAGAGAGAGAGAGAGAGAGAGAGAACAGAGTGAGCTCACTCATTAGAATGTGCACACAGAGGCCAGAGGCCAACCTTGGGTTTCCATCTCTCGGGAACACTGTCTGTCTCCTCTGAGACAGTATCTCTTGTTAACCTGGCACTCACCAAGTGGGCTAGACTGGCAGACCAGGGAAGCTCAGGGACCTCTCAAGTCTCTACCTTGCAAGTGCTGGGGGCATAAGGTCATATCACCACTCCTGACCTTTAAAAGGGTTTTATTATTTTATTTTATTTTTGTTGTTGTTTTGTTCTGTTTTTTTGTTTAAATACCATTTTTACTTAGTTTTGTGTATGTGTACCAGTGTAAGTAGAGGATAACTTGTGGGAGTCAGTTCTGTCTGCCATGTGGGTCCTGGGAATCGATCTCAGGATTCCAGGCTTGGTAGCAAGCACATTAAACCCCTGAACTATCTACCCTCATCTGGCTTTTCAATGAGGGTTCAAATGGATCAAACTCAGGTCCTCACCTCTGTAAGGCAAGGCTCTTGTTTACCATGTCTTCTCCCCTACCCCAGAACTTACGACCTTCTGAATCCGACTCACAGGATGGCACAGAAGAGCGCTGGTATACACAGGAGACATGTCTGATACCACCGAGGACCTTCCGAGTGTGCAATTTTCCACTCCCAATCTGATTCTCTGTGTAGCCCCCAGAGAGACCTCCTCTCAGAGGAGGAGAACGGTGTTTCTGGGGAGACTGTGAGGAAAATGATGCTGGGCAAAGCAGGAGTCACAGGGGAATTTTACAGGGAAGAGAGCAGAATCGCCCCTAGGAGACTCTAGAACCAAGAGAGAACACTTACGTTATTTCAAACTACAAAGTTTATGGCTCTTGGTAGGGTGGACACAGGAAAGTAACCTAAGAATATTTGAATGTCTAAATTTGGGGGTCATGGAGAGAAGTAAGAATAATTTTTTTAGTCATTTTTGATCCTGTGGAAGAGTATCTGAAACTAAGTAACTCATTTTTATTTTAGTCATTATTTTTTAAAGATTTACTTTATTTTTATGTGAGTAGGCATGGTTATTTGTAGGGTGGCTATAGGAGGATAATCTGAATATATTAAGTTATCCATAATTTTAGGCTCATATAAAAAAAATCCAAAAATATGTAAGTGTATCTTAATTTGTTCCTCTATAAGAATACCCAAGAATGAGTACTCTATAAAGAAAAAAAACTAATTTTTCCCAGGTATGGAAACTGAGATGCTCAAGATTGAGGTACTAGCATATTTGGTGAGGTCTTTATGCTTCCAAAATGGTGTCTTGAATTCTGTGCCTGGGGAGGGAGGAATATGGCCTCCATCCCTCGGTCAAGACCTCCCAGGAGGTTGAACCCTGACAACTCAACTGTCTCCCAAAGTTCTGTGTCTCCCAACACGGTTGCACTGGGGATTAAGTTAAAGGATGAAATCCTGGAAGAAACCAAATCATTCAAAGCATCATAGTTACATTGAGAAGTTAGGATAGTTCAGTGGAAGAACATGTCAAGAAAGGCTTCTTGGAGGAAGTTATAAGTGAGCCTAATGTTGAGGAATAAGCAGGAGTCACCAAGAAGAAGAGAACACAGCATATACCAGACAGAGGAGATGTGGCAGTGTGATGGTTAATACTGATGGTTGACTTGACTGGTTTTGGAACCACCTAGGAGGCACATCTCTGTGAAGTTGTTTCTTATTACTTAACACAAGATTTATTTCAGAGAGAGAGAGAGAGAGAGAATGTGTGTGTGTGTGTGTATACACATGTTGGGTGTAGGTTCCCCTGGAGACCAGAGGTGTAGGGTTGCCTCTGGAGCTGAAATTACAGATGCCTGATGAGGATACTGAAAACCAAACTCAGGTCCTCTGAAAAGAGCAGTATGTGGTCCAAACTGCTGATCCATCTCTCCAGTTCCAAGTTATTATTATTATTATTATTATTATTATTATTATTATTATTATTATTTTTTTTTTTGCCATGACTGATTGACTGATTTTGTGTGTGTGTGTGTGTGTGTGTGTGTGTGTGTGTGTGTGTGTGTTATATGTGGTGTATATGTGCATGCATGTTCATGTGTGTACATGTGCACACCTGTGGAGGCCAGAGACTGACACTGTCTTCCCCATTTCTCTCAACCTTACGATTCTGGAGATAGGGTCTCCTCACTGAACCTGGAACTTACTGGGTTTGTCTAGGATGGCTGACCAGTGAGCTCTGGGGAGCTACCTGTTACCCCAACTGCTATGCTGGAGTTATAGACACCTATGGCCACGCTTGGCTTTTTCAGTGTGAGTACTTGGGGTTCCAAACTCAGCTCCTCATGCCTATATAGCAAGCACTCTAGCCACTGAGTCACCTCAGGTCCCTGTGCAAGAGTTTCTAAATTGGGTTAATTGAAGACCTACACTGGATGTGGACAGCACCATCTCATGGGCTGGGGGCATGGGGTGGGACAGACGGTGTAATAAAGGAGACAGAGATCTGAGCACCAGCATCCGTCGTTCTTTGCTTCCTGACTTTGGAAACAATGCAAACATCTGCCTCATACTTCTGCCACCGTGACTTCCCCAACATGCCCTACTCCACTGAAGAGTGAGCCAAAAGAAACCTTTCTTCCTTAAGCCACTTTTGGCAGGTGTTTTGCCCCAGCAGCAGCAACAACAAAATATTAATGGCATCAGCCACACAGCAACCTGCTTCCAGAAGTTCTGGAGGGACCTGAGTATTGTGTTCAGCACAGAAATGATGCGCACAGTGGTTGGGTACAGTGGCTGCCTGGAGACATGCCTGCTGTACAGCAGTGCTTACAATTCAGAAATCAAGACAACATCAACCACCAAGTGCCCAACTCTGTGTGATTCCCTTCTCCTTTACATTTCTGATTTCTGACTTGGAGTCCAGGTAAGCTGGGCCACGTGTCCATATGTAGCTGCAAGGGAGGCTGAGCAAATCGGCACCTGGCACTTTAGCTTCTGTTTGACTGGTAGTTCAAAAAAAATATTAAGAGGGATCAGATGCTAGGCAGCCAAAAGGAATAGCAATTATCACTCTACCAGGAATAGGGATGAAAGGATGGGTTGAAATGACTTTGTAAGACTTCCTCAGAGAGCAAACGCCTCAACTACTGAAGGAAATTAAGAAATACTGATGCCTAGCTATTATGATCTTATTAACTCCTACAGAGAGCCCTTCACTGGCTTAATGGGAGCTTTGGCACCGCAAATTGAATGCAACTCTGTGTCCTCATGTCTTGTTTTATGATGGGACCCTGTGGACACCGTCCTTTATAAACCCGCACGTATTTCAGAAATAGCAGGCATTTCAATTGCTTCTCTTCCGATCAGCCCAGGCTGACGTTTGAAGTATTTTCTATTTTAACCCAGAAGGTGATGGTTAATGTTGTTATTCTGAATGTTGAAGTCTAAAGAGATGATCCTGGGGGCTGCTTGTTACCTAACAGGGACTTAAGAACCACAGGCACATCACAGGATTTTTAGAAGGCCTGGACTCTCCTTGGAGAAGGGCTCTTAAGCTGGATGGAGGCACAACTCCACACTGTCACCCACAGCAGCCTGGAGGAGTTCCCCTTATCTTTAAAAAGGACTTAGCTAAGATAAAGTGGGATCCTCTACGTCAATGCAGAAGAGAATTTCAAGATGAGTCGGTAGGAGCAGAGTAGGGGTCTGTTAAAAGATTTTGTGTGTGTGTGTGTGTGTGTGTGTGTGTGTGTGTGTGTGCATGCACATGTAGAAGCCAGAGGAGTATGTTGGGTACCCTGCTCCCCCTTGTTGCACTTGGCCAGATCCTCTGAGTAAAAGGCACCATATTCATCAGATCAGCTGCACCTAATTGCAAGACACTGTCCCAATATTGACATTTCTTCAGAGCAGGAGGGGGTGCTGAGGATCACTGGACCCTCAGCTGAGGTTACAGCCACGTCTTCCTGCCATTTATTTGCAATTTGGCACTAATTACACCAGGCCTCTGGGGCGGGGAGGTCCTAGAGTATATTGGCTGGGGAAGTTAGCTGAACCTCTGTCTATGCAGATACAGGGAAGTGTCATCCAGGCTGGGTGAAGACCTTCCAGTACAGCTGCTTTTGGGCCACCCGTGTGCCTATGCAGAACCCCTCATCAATGCTTAAGAAGCAAAGCCCAATAATCACATTGATTCCCTAGGGTGGGTTTCAGTGCAATCACACTTGGGTTTGTCGTTGGGATTTTTTAGGCACAGAGGGGCAAACCTGTTTAAGATTCCCTAGGCAAGGAATTCTTGAGATGTCTCTTCAGACAGGGCCTCTCTGTGAGCCTGGATCAAAGAAAAGCCTGGAAGCCAAGAAGGCTCAGTGGTCCAGCTGTCTCTGTGGTATTATAGGCGAGTGAGTGGCCACACATGGCATTTCATGTTGCTGGGGATCCGAACTCAAGTTCTCATGCTTGAGCTGCAAGCGCTCTTACCCAATGAGCCGGCTCCCTTGCTCCTGAGAGGCATTTTTTTTTTTTTTGCATAGATTTTAAGCATAGGAGTTAAGAGAAAGAGAGATACTTGGGAAGACAGTAAAATGTATTTGACAGCATGGGTGTGGGCATCTCAAAGGGTTACATAGTGTGTCTCAATGGTAGCTGTGGATGCTATTTGGTGTCTCAAGTAACAACTCAAAACGTTGCTAAGAATTTCATATATCAATTATATTTATTTGTTTACTTTTGAGTGTGTTTGTATGAGTGCAGGGCAGGGCAGGGCACACGTGGCACATATACGGACATCCGAAGACAACCTGTGGGAGTCAGTTCCACCACGTCGGTTTTGGAGAGAGAACTCAGGTCCTCAGGCTTGGCAGCAAGGATCTTAACCTACTGGCATCTGGTTGGCTTTAGATAAGATTATAAGGTAGCTATGGAGGTGCCTTTGGTGGGATTACAGTCTGGTAAGGTAAAACCAGGAGCTACCAGGGTTGCTCAAGGGGGTCATGGCATGACTGTTGTTGTAAATAAGGTTCCTGGCGACATTCTTAGAAAACTGCAGCTTTACCTATTACATATTATATGTATTACATATTATATATTACATAATACACAAATATTAATTGTGCTGGCATTATTTTTATTTAAATATATCTATTTACTGGGGACTATATGTGCCATGACACTTGTGTAGGTGGTCAGGGGCAAACTTGAATTCACTTACCATTATCTTTGTTGATGAGACTACATTTTTTTTTTTTTTTTTTTTTTTTTAACAAAGAGTCACAGAGTCCTGTCACTGAACATGACTCAGGAATTAGGACAGAGAATGCAGCAACGGTGCTAGATGCAATGTGACACCGTGTCCTTCCTGCGTTTCATACTTCTGTTGCAGAGACCAGCCAGGAGCACGTGATCAGGTGAACCAGGTCATGTAGCCATGTCTAGCTGTGAGGGAGGCTGACACATATGTACATTTATATATATGCAGATGTTTATATATTGTACACATGTTGAAATTATATATGTAGAAAATATGCATAGAAAAATATATAAGTGTATGGATGCATCTGTAAACTATGAATAGATGTGTGTTTACAAAACTGCATATATTTGTATATATATGGACACAGTTTACAGATAAGGAATGTATATGTTGTATATCTATCTATCTATACACACACACACACACACACACACACGTGTATATTGAGAGTTTACAGATAAGGAAATTGAGATTCTGAGAGTTTCCCTTTTACATTTATTTATTGTGTGTGTACACGTGCATACCTATGCCATTGTATGGGCACAGAGTTCAGAAGACTGCTGTAGGAGTCAGTGCTCTTCGACTGTGTGGGTCCTGGGGATCGAACTCTGGTTGTCAGGCTTGGCAGCAAGTACCTTTGTCCACTGAGCCATCCCTCTAGCCTGGGATGCTGAGAGATTAAATGATTCATCTGTACAGGTGACCTGGTATGTATGTTTTCCTCTGTCTACAGAGAGTGACTTGGCCAGGTGTGGTGGTACGTATGTTTGGAAAGGAGAGGCTGGAAGGTGATGAGTTTGAGGCCAGGATACTTGCCTGTCACTTAATATAGTCCATATATATATATATATATATATATATATATATATATATATATATATGGAGAGGTGGGGGAGGAGGAATAGGGAGGAGAGGAGAATAATAAGAGGAGGAGGGAGAAGAAGAGGAAGAGAAGTACCCACTTTAGACTCTGCTACAGTGATCTATAGTGGTAGAAAATCTTTGGGAGATGTTGAGGAATTGGCACGGTTTCAAACAACTAAAGAATCCGCTTCCGCTCCAGGCCACGCCCTCTAGAGAAATGGGCACCTCAGCCCAGCTTGTGTGGCTGGAAAAACAAGGGAGTCCCATCTTCGTGTCTGGAGACACCAGGGGCTTTGCCCCCTAGGTCACTTCATGGTGTAGCGGCGTGTGTTAGAGGTGTCAGTCTCTGCATGGCAGGGTAAAAAGTTGCCCCTGAAAAACAGGAAAGGAGCTTGGGCAAAGGTGGAGAACGCAGGAGCAGGCATAGGGGCCCCACCAGCCGGACAGAATGCTGGAGAGCCTTCGGCGCTGTTGCCCTCGGGCAGAATGGAGCCTGGGGTGTCTGTGATGGGGGAGGGGGCGGGGATGGGAATACAAGTGCCATAGCATGCATGTGGCAGCCAGAGGACGACTTGCAGGAGTCAGTAGTCCTCTCCTTCCACCATGTAGGTCCCAGGGGTTGAACTCAGGTCATCGGGCTTGGTAGCGAGTATCTTTTCCCACTGTGCCAACTGCCTGGCCCAGGAAGCTTTCTTGTACCCCTTAAGCTGACTGCTTCCAGGGGGAGGGAGGGACATAGGGCTTGCCTTTTTAGCCCATGCAAGCTGCTTTTCTGCGGCTCGGCTCGGCTCGATTTTTCTGGCCATTCACAGAGGTGAGGAATACTTGACCTCCCAATGCTGCGGGGAGTGGATGATTATGGGTAGTGCAGAGATGTCACATGACCGATTTAGGGGAGTTTGTCTCTTCACCAAATCAGAGAGAAAGGGGGAGAAACCGATATCTGTGGATAGCAACTTCTAACATGAAAACGTACTCACATTTCCCATTTATTTTTAAAGTCGGAAGTCCAATCACTTACAGACAAAAGCAAACTCGTTACTGAGGACTTAAAAACATAACTGGCCAGGCCTGATAGCATACACCGGAAACTCAGCATTTGGGAGGTAGAGGCAGAGAAGTCAGAAATTGAAGATCATCCTCGGCTACGCAGTGAGTTCAAAGCCAGCCTGGGCTTTGTACAGGACTTTTTTCCAACCACCCACCCACCACAGTTATGGAGTTTGTGACCCCTGGGAAAAGACCATAGGCACAAGCAGATTTTTATTGATACTGCTAGCCAGGACAGCAACATCTGAGCCAAATTAGAGGCTGCCGTGGGAAGGAGATGAGTGAGGGGAGGATTTTTAAAGGCAGAAACCACGAGAAGACCTTGAGTATCCGCACAAGCAAGCTCAGAATGTTTTCTGCTCTGCCAAGAGTCGGCAGTCAGGGTGGCCTTGAGTGTTTGCGCACACAGGTTACAGAGGCCAGTGAGTAATCAGTCATGTGACAAGCATGTGGTCACAGCTGTACATTGGGGGGGGGGTGTCACTGAGTCAAGGTGACTAGGAACATACCTTTCAGGGATGAAAGTCAGAGACAAACAGCTGGTAGGTACCAAGATGGATGCCTAGCATGAAATGGAAATAATAAAAGTGGAAAGATAAAAACCCACCTGGAATATTTCAAAACAACCTTTGTTTCCCAGGCTGCCCTCAAACTAGCTTTGTGCCTCTCCCTTCCAAGAGGTGGGAATACAGGTATGTACTGGTTTTTGTTTGTTTGTTTGTTTTTGTTTTTGTTTTGTTTTTGTTTTTTTGTCAGCTTGACACAAGCTGGGGTCATCTGGGAAGAGGGAACTTCAATTGAGACAATGTTTCCACGAGATTGGCCTGTAAGCATGTCTGTGATACATTTTCTTAGTGCTCTTACGGAAGAGCCTAGGCCAGTGGGTCGAGGTCCCTTTGGGGGCTGTTGGACCACCCTTTTACAGAAGGGGTCCATCCGAAAACACAGATGTTTCCATTACAATTCATAACAGTAGCAAAATTACAGTTACAGAGCAGCACTGGAAATGGATTTATGGTTGGGGGTCACCACAACATGAGGAACTGTGTTAAAGGGTCACAGCATTAGGAAGGGTGAGAACCACGGGCCTCTCCCACCGTGGGCAGTACCACCCCTGGGCAGTTAGTTGGTCCTTGGTTGTGTAAAAGAGCAAACCAAGCAAGCCACCAGAGGAAGCCAATG
This sequence comes from Peromyscus eremicus, assembly GCF_949786415.1. Lineage (NCBI taxonomy): Eukaryota > Metazoa > Chordata > Mammalia > Rodentia > Cricetidae > Peromyscus > Peromyscus eremicus. Next base: position 21,096,098 of record NC_081438.1, on the reverse strand, counting down.
AGCAGCGTCCCTCAGTGGTCTCTGCTGCAGTTCCTGCCACTACATTCCTGCCTGTCTTTCATGATATAGACTGTATGTTGCTTTTGGCCACAGTGTTTATCACAGTAGAAAACAATTCGAACCACCAATTCACCAGTTTTGTTTATGTGGTGCTGGGGACCGAGTCCTGGGCTTCCAGCATGCTCAGCAGACACCACCAACTGACCTGCAGTCCCAGACCCTTCCTCCGCCCTTCCTTTCTTTTCGTTTTTTATAGATTATTTTATTTTTAGATGCACGTGCAGGTGTAGATAGGTTCTTTGGAGGCCAGAAACATCGATTCCCCAGAGCTGGAGCTACAGGCCTTGTAAGCTGCCCAACTTGGATGCTGGGAAGCTAACTAGGGTCCCCTGTAAGAGCTTCAAGCCCTTTTAATTACTGCGCCATTTCTTTAGGCTGCTGGCTTTTTACTTTTGTTTGTTTTTGAGACAGGGTCATACTTCAAAGCCTAGGATAACCAGAAACTCACTATGTAGCCTAGGCTGGCCTCAACTTCATGTTGTGGAGGTCCTCCTGTCTCAGCCTCCAGAAGGCCAGCATTACCGTGTGAAACACCCCCTTGCTCGTGCATGCATTTCTGGAAAAGCTAACCGTAATGGTAAGAGAGTGTGTCTCCTGATGCATCTACCAGACTCACGTCATTGCTAAGACTCAGTTTCTTTTTTTCTTTCTTTCCTTTTTTTTTTTTTTTTTTTTTTTTGATTTTTCGAGACAGGGTTTCTCTGTGTAGTTTTGCGCCTTTCGTGGAACTCACTTTGTAGACCAGGCTGGCTATGAACTCACAGAGATCTGCCTGCCTCTGCCTCCCGAGTGCTGGGATTAAAGGCGTGCGCCACCACCACCTGGCCAGTTTCTTTTATTTAGCCAAGAATTTCACCACTTGTCACAAAAGAATGCAGCGGCAAAGCCAGGCGTGGTGGTGTATGCTATAATCTCAGCACTGGGGGGTGGGGAGTGGTAGGTAGGGAGGACCAAGGGAAGAGTCCGATCAGGAGTTCAAGGCCAGTCTGAGCTGCATAGTGAGGCATTGTCTGTAAAAGTACACACTGGATGTATGAGACTTCACATGCAGAAGGGACCCTGATCTGTGGATTCTGTCAGTTCAGCGCTCCACGCCGGTTGCTCATTCTCTGATCTCTACATGGCTTGGCAGCCAATAGGGAAAATAGCTTGCCCTCACAGAGCTAAATCAATGTCCACAATGCTGCATAAACCTATAAATGACTCACACAGGTTTGTCATTTCTCTTTGTCGGGTGGCCGCCTTGTTCTTCTGCTTCTAGATTGCTGGGGCAGACGCTGTGGACCACTTAACCCACAGCTCCTATTTATTTTCAGGGGAATGAGAAAAAAATTACTCATCAAAATGAGAGAAAGGGTTGTCTTGGTCAGGAGCCACCCCTGGGGAGCAGGCAGACAGGAAAAGAGGGCTGAGTTGTTTCTGAATGCATGGCAATGGGCAAACTGTAAACTCGGTATCCAGCCGGGGAGCAGAGACACCATCGGATGATTTGTGAGCTTCTCCTGTGTGGCTGTGGCAGGTTTCAGGACTCAATTCAGAGAGCGGACTGAGGGCCCTGGAAGGCAGATTTTGTGGGTGTCTCGTGACCCATGCCATGTTCAAGGGCCGTTAGCTGTACGCATTGCAACTGACTTGAGTTTTTGATTCTCTGACATCCTAGCTGAGAGGCTCGGGATGCGAATCTTGCTTTCCCATGGGTCTGTGGTAGGAATGAATTCTTCCATGGCCGATCTTGCTCTCGAGTAAAGGTACTTCATCTGTTCCATTTTGTTGTTGTTGTTTGCTTGTTTAGTGCTTACTTGTTTTATTTGTTTTGAGAAAAGGTCTCATGTACCCCAGGCTACCTTTGAACTTCTTATGTAGTTGAGGATGACCTTGAACTTCTGATCCCCTAGCCTTCAACTCCCACTGCTGGGATTACAGGCATGCACCGCCATGCTTGGTTTATGCAGTGCTGGGGATGGAACCCAGAGATTCACGCATGCTCAGCAAGCCCTCTACCCACTGAGCTCCATTAACCACCCCCACCCTCATATCTTCAAGGTGATACAGCTGAGTCACACTGAGTCTGCATGTTAACTAGGGGAGCTGTGTCCCAGGAGTAGAAAAGGCTGGATCCCGATCTATCTCTGCACTCTGGCCTGCCGCTTCTGCAGCTCTTGGCAGGCACCTGACCAGTGCTGGGAGAAGGGCTTGTTAAACTGGCCTGGGGAGGAAGTCATGCTATGATTCCCTTGAGCCAGTGGCCATTTATCACAGCTCAGGGTGTGATAAGATAGAGGAGGAGAAAATGTCTCGGAGAAAATACCATCAAGATGCCCTTCATGATGATCCTCTCCTAAGCCATTCAATATCATATTTTATTGATGTATTATTCACTCATTCATCTGATGCTGTAGATGGAACTCAGAATCTTTGAGAAAGCTGAGCAAGTCTTCAACCTTTGAGCCACACCCCAGCCCCTCACCAGGGGATTCTAGGCAGGGGCTCTACCACTGAGCCACACCCCAGCCCCTCACTGGGGGATCTAGGCAGGTGCTCTACCACTGAGCCACACCCCAGCCCCTCACCAGGGGATTCTAGGCAGGGGCTCTACCACTGAGCCATACCCCAGCCCCCCACTGGGGGATTCTAGGCAAGTGCTCTACCACTGAGTCACACCCCAGCCCCTTACTGGGGGATTCTAGGCAGGGGCTCTACCACTGAGCCACACCCCAGCCCCTCACTGAGGGATTCTAGGCAGGTGCTCTACCACTGAGCCACACCCCAGCCCCTTACTGGGGGATTCTAGGCAGGTGCTCTACCACTGAACCACACTCCAGCCCCTCACTGGGGGATTCTAGGCAAGTGCTCTAACACTGAGCCACACCCCAGCCCCTCACTGGAAGGATTCAAAGCAAGCACTCTAGTACTAAGACATGCTCCTGACTCCCCACCCCCCAGCTTTGAGATAAGTTCTTACTATATAGGACAGTATTGCTTAGAATTCACTCTGAGCCCAGGAAGGCCTTGGATTTGTGATTTTTCTCTCTTAAGCTCCCAAAGTCTGTTATAACAGGCATCTGTCACCATGCCCATCTATACCATTTATTTTAGTAATAGCATTGTAAACATTCTCTATCTCTCTCTGGTGCTTGTGTGTGTGTGTGTGTGCTCACATACTTATATGCATTTAGAGGTCAGAGGTCAACCTTAGCTCATGTTCTCAGGCACTGTCACCTTGTTGCTTTGGGATATGGTTTCTCACTGGTCTAGAACTCATGAAGTAAGGTAGGCCGGCCAGCCACTGAGTCCCAGGGATCCAGTGGTCTCTACCTCCCAGGTAGGACTATAGCATGACCCATGACACCCAGCTTATTCCATGGGTGCCCGGGATAAAACTCAGGTCCTCGCCTTTGTTAGGCATGTCCTTTACCCCACTGAGCCATCTCCCCAGGTCCGTTGTGAGCTTTTAACCAAGGATGCTATCCTTCCATTAAGAGCATCCCCAATCCCTTCTTCTGTGAGAACACTAAAAGAACTGAGGAGTAGAAAGACAGGAGGATGCTGTTGGTGCAACAAGTTGGGATTTAAAAGTGGTTAGGAGACGGGTCAGCAAGATGGCTCCACGGTGCCCGCTGCCGAGCCTGAGGATGTGAGTTCAACCGTCTGCTTCTCCATGGAGAGAACTGGCTCTTGTAGGTCATTCTCTTACCTTCGCACATGTATGGAGCACTTGCATGCCCCCCCTTCCCCCATAATAAATGGTTAGATAAACAAACAGATGCCTACACCCACAATTCCTTCTGTCTCTGTGGCATTCCTCATTCTAGCTAAAGCTCGGAGAAGGAGTATATATACAGGGGGCTGGAGAGATGGCCCAGAGTACTTGCTGCTCTTGTGTAGGATCTGAGTGTGCCCAGCACCCATGTCAGGGGATTCACACCTGTCTGTAACTTCATCTCCAAGGGATCTGACACCCTCTCCTGGTCTCTGTGGATAGCTCTCATACATGCACATACCCCATACAGTCACACAAACACACACCCATAAATTAAAAAAAAAATCCTTTAGGAAAGGACTATAAGAATATAAGCTTTCTGCTGCCTTAAGATATGGAATGGGAAAATATAGAAATAACAGAGGAATATGTCTGATGGAAACCCAGGAGTCTGTTGCATGGCTAAATTTGGAGAAATGATAGTTATTAAGGCTAACATTGGAAATCCATGTAATAGTGCACTCCAATACCCCCAGCACTCAGGAGGCAGAGGCAGGAGGCTCTCCAGTTTGAGGCCAGCCTGGGCAACACCGTGAGACACTGTCTCAAACAACAGCAGCAATAACGGAACACAGACAGACAGACAAACAAGCCCCAACCAAACCAACGCAAGAACTTCAAATCAGTCTGGAAACTGTGATGTAGACCTACAGAGCCGGCACATGAAGGTCAAAGGCAGGAGGGTCAGGAGTTCAAAGTCAGTCTGAGGAACATAGCAAGATCCTGCACCCAAAAAGGCAAGCCGGGGGCTGGCAGCATGTCTCCAAAGGTAAGGGTGCCTGTCAGCAAACCTGATAATCTGAGTGTGTTTCTTAGTGTGTTACTCACATGATAGGAGGAGAACTGACTCCAGAGAATTGCCCTTCTACCTCTACATCTGCATGAAGGCACACCTGTGCACGCACGCGTGTGCACACACACACAGACGAAATAAAATTTAAAAGTAAATGTCCTAATTTAAAAAAGAATAAAAAGCAAAACAAGACAAATAAAACCCCAAAGCAAATAAACAAATATCTAAGTAAAATTGGAAGGAACCAAGATCTTGGTTACCTAAATAAAATCAGAAATACAGAGCTGGAGAGATGGCTCAGTGATTAGAAGCTTGGTTCCCAGAATCCTCTTCAGGCTACTCTCAGTGGCCTGTGGCACCAGCTCCAGGAGGTCAGACGCCCTCTTCTGACCTCTGTGGGCTCCTATATGCACAGACATACACAGACATACACATACATATGAATAAAAAAAAACAAGAAATAGGATTCATTATGAATACTCGTTCTTGTTTCCTGTTCCTCAAATGATGTTAATTTTTGAAGAGAAACACAATTTTCTAGACTGGTGTCTCTAACTTTTTTCTTTTTCCTTGTGCATCACAGAAAGGATGAAGGGACCGCTTCAATGCCAGGTCTTCGGTACTGTAGGAGTTGGCTTGCAGAGCTATTTTTTTTTTAAACACTTTTCTTCAGTGTGGCTGTAGGAGCCATGTAGGAAAATCACCTCTGCCCTGAGTGCTAAGCATGATGGAATTCTTCAACAGTTATGCCCAGTGAACTTCAAGCTTTGGTGGGGTTCAGACTATCTAGGGAACTTGTTAAAAATAGAGAGGCCTAGGCCCCTTGCCACAGATTCAGCAAATTAGGATGAGCACTGTGTTTTTAATGGTGTCCCCTGGACGACCCTTGAACTTGCCAATGACTGAAGATAAATACTGCTTCCAGGGCCCAGAATTCTGTGAACTTTGCCATGCTGCTGTACCCACCAGCCAGGGCTTTCTTGTTCTTTTAAGGTTTGCTTAACAAGAGGATGGGGAGACGAGTCAGTGGGTATCTTTGTTCGGGTTTCTATTGCTGTGAAGAGACACCGTGACCACGGCAAATCTTACAAAGAAAAACATTTAATGGGGGCTGGCTTACAGTTTAGAGGTTTGGTCCATTATTATCATGACAGGAAGCATGGTGGCATGCAGGTAGACATGGTGTTGAGGAGGTGACTGAGAGTTCTACATCTGGATCTGCAGGAAGAGAGAGTGGCACTGGGCCTGGCTTGAGCATCTGAAACCTCAAAGCCCACCCCCAGTGACACACTTCCTCCAAGAAGGCCACACCTACTCTAACAAGGCCACACCTTCTTTTTTGTGGGGGGGGGCGGTTTTGAGACAGGGTTTCTCTGTGTAGCTTTGGTGCCTTTCCTGGAACTCACTCTGTAGCCCAGGCTGGCCTCGAACTCACAGAGATCCGTGCTGGGATTAAAAAGTGCTGGGATTAAAGGCATGTGCTGCCACCACCCACCTAAGGTCACATCTTCTAATAGCACCACTCCCCATGGGCCTATGGACACCATTTTCATCCAAACCACCACCACCACCACCACCACCACCACCACCACCACCACCACCACCACAGTGGATAAGAGCACTTGTTGTATAAGCATGAGGATCTGAGTCTAAATTCTAGCAACTATATAAAACGCCAGGTATGGTGTTGTTCACCTGTTTGCAAACTCCATGACCCCCCCCCCCCCCGCCATTACAGCCTTTGCAGTGCTGGGGACAACAGGGTGACAGGTGGAGGCAAAATGATCACTGGAGCTCATTGGCCACCAGCCTAATTTCAGGACCAGTGAGAGACCATGTCTCAAAGGGAATAAGGTGGAGGATGTCAGAGCAAGATACCCAAGGTCCTCCTGCAGTCTCTGTGATCACGTGTACTCAAACATATGCCATACACACACACACACAAAACATTTTTATCATGTTGAGATATACTGATCACTCATGGAAAGATCCCATTTGACCCTTCCCCAAGTAAACAAAATAATAGTCTTCAGATCAGTAAGTGTAAGAACCCCTCCTCCATGTCTTGGGGGTTAGCAGATTCCCATTTGGCAGTAGACATTAAACACCAGGAAGGTAGTTGTGTTTGGTAAGAGATGTAAACACTTTGCCCTGGGGCCAGGTAGAAAGACATGTTGGTCTCTTGACTGGACTTGGTCTCAGTTCTCATTGCATATCCCCCTTCCCAGGATCTCTGTCTGGATTGTGTCTCCATGAGGCTCCTGGTTCAGTTATTTCATTGGATCCACCAGTTGAAGGTGTGTCAGAAGTCAGGCATATGGTGGTGTACGAGGCACGAGGATTGCCGATGTTTAAGGCCAACCTAGGCTACAGAATTCCAAACTCAGGTTATAGCCTGAGATCTTGTGTAGAAACAAATGAAGACAAAGAAATGGGTCAGTTTGACTAACATGTCATATATATATATATATTTTGTTTTTTGAGACAGGGTTTCTCTGTGTGGCTTTGTGCCATTCCTGGAACTCACTCTGTAGTCCAGGCTGGCCTCGAACTCCCAGAGATCGCCTGGCTCTGCCTCCCGAGTGCTGGGATTAAAGGCATGCACCACCACAACCCCGCTAAAAAAATATTTTATTAAGATTATTTTGACTCCAAGTAAACAGTGTCTTCCAGCACTAAAAGCATATGAGATCACAAAGACTGTGTTAGCCCGCACAGACCTGTACAGGTTCAAGCAAGATGGGGACCCAGCACTGAGTGGTGCATGGATGTGGGCTCCCACTTCTGACCAAGAAGCTGTCTGCAATTGGTATCTACTGGCAGAGGAAAAGAAATCAGTTTTCTCCAGTGGAGTCTCTCCAGGTGTATTAACCCCATTTCAGGGCAGGCCCCATGCCCAGGAATAGTTGGCCAACACAAAATGAACTCAATGATATTTTTGTCTCACTTGGCTTTATTTGGACTTTTTTGTTGTTGTCTTATTGATTTTGACTTCTTTATTTTGATTTTCAGTTTTGTGTTTTTCTTGTTTTGTTCTGTTTTTGTGTATTTGTTTTAAAGAGAGGGAATATAAAGTTGGGTGAGGAGGGGGTTGGGGAGACTCTGGGAGGAACTAGGGAAGGGGAAACATGATAAAAATATATTGCATGAAAAATTTTAGTTCATAAAAAGGAAAAATGATTCATTTTTAAATTGTGTGTGAGTGTATATGTATGTGTGTGTATGTGTGTATGTATGTATGTATGTATGCACATGAGTGCAGTACCAACAAAATCCACAAGAGGGCATTGCACCCTGGAGATGGACTTCCAGGTATTTATGAGCTGTCTAATGTGAGTGTTATGAAAACAACCCAGGTCTTCTGCAAGGGCAATAAGACCTCTTAACTGGTGGGCCATTTCTCCAGCTCTTATTTTTTTAAATTATGTGTTTGTGGGGGGGTTCACATGTGAATGTGGGTGCCTGTTGAAACCAGAAGAGGGCGTCAGATTACCTGGAGCTGGAGTTATGGTTAGTTGTGAGCCACCAGATGTGGGTGCTGGAGCAGCGAGTGCTCTTAATTGATGAGCCATGTCTCCAGCCCACATGTTTGTGTGTGTGTGTGTGTGTGTGTGTGTGTGTGTGTGTGTGTGTTCTGTGTTCACGTATGTGAAAAGGCACATGTGTAGATGGGCATGTGCTTGCAAGAGCATGTTGAAGCCAGAGGTCAACCTTGTTGTCTCCCCCAGAAGCCATCTACTTCCTTTGAGATAAGAGTTTCTCATGGGGACTTGGGTGACTAGCCAGTGAGCTCCAGGGATCCTCCTGTCTCCATCCCTGTAGTGCTGGTACTGCAAGCCCATAACACACCTAGCTTTTTTTTTTTTTTTTTTTTTTAACATGGCTCCTGGAAATTGCACTAAGGCCCTTCTGCCTCCAAGGTGGGGGTGCTTCACAGACTCCGCTATATCTCCCAGCCCCGCTTTTGTCCTTTCCTCGTGTCTGGGAGAGAAGAGAGTCCACCAGACTGCCCTTGCTCTGCCTCTTGCCACCTGCTGCTTGGGGAAAAAAAAAATCCCAGGTAAAAGCTGTAACTGCATCATCAGTGTGAGTCAGCAGGCTGTTGTTCCGGCACAGCTTAATGAAGGGACTGAAGGGTGTAATTTGCTGGAACACGCACACTCTCCCATAGAATAATTACATTGCAACCCACACACTTCTGGGGGCCCAGAATTCATCCTGAACTAAACGCTTCTTTGTCGTCTGCTGTCTGAAGAACGACAGCGGCTCCCCAGTCAGGAGTGAGGGGCGGTGGGCAGAGGGATGGTGTGAATGGAAAAAAAAAAAAAAAACCAAACAGGATGGAGGGAAGCCGAGGCTTCCTGCGTCATCCGTCACTCAAAGGCTTCCTCACCGCTCCACTGTGATGAGATGCCCCGTAGGATTTATTATTGTGGATTTGGGTGCAAGCCAAAACAGGAGATAGCCCTAGTGATGTCTGTTCAGCCACCTCCTTGAAGCTGGCAGACCTTTATCTCCTACATCCTACCTCCAACCTGATTTTGGATCAAGGGTCCCCTGTTGTGTGTGTGTGTGTGTGTGTGTGTGTGTGTGTGTGTGTGTGTGTCTTAGTCAGTGTTCTATTGCTGTGAAGAGACACCATGACCAACCCAGTTCTTGTCAAACATTTAATTGGGGACTTGCTTACAGTTTCAGAGGCTTAGTTCAGCATCATCATGGCAGGGCATGTTCTGGCACACATGGTCCTGGAGCACTAGCTGAGAGTTGCACATGTTGATCTGCAGCTTCAGACAAGGAGAGATAGACACTAGGCCTGGCATTTGAAACCCCCAAGCCTACCCCCAGCAACACACCTTCTCCAAGGACATAGACCCTGAATCTTTCCAAACAGTACACCTACTGGAGACTAAGCCTGCAATTAAGTGAACCTATGTGGGCCATTCTCATTCAAACCACCACTCTGTGTGTGTGTGTGTGTGTGTGTGTTGTGTGTGAAGTCTGCAGACATGGATGGGTGGACTGATGCATGAACTCATGCATGGGTGAATTCAGAGTTCATTCAGTATCCTGCTCTGTCATGCTCCACCTTTGTCCTAGTTAGCTTTAACAGTCAACTAGATACAGCCCGGAGTCATCTGAGAGGAGAGCCTTCATTGAGGAATTGCCTAGATCTGATTGGCGTGCTGGAATGTCTGTGGGGCCCAGATCCACTGTGGGAAGCACCATTCCCTAGGCAGGTGGTCCTGGAATGTGTAAGAAAGCTGACCAAGCGTGAGCCTGTGAGTGAGCAAGCAAGCAGCACCCTCCACTGGTTCCTGCTGATTTGGCTGTGAAGTGAATTCTTTGGTTGGAGGTAATGATGTGTAGAGTAGCAAGGAGACCTTCCTTCAGATTCCTGCTTCAAGTCCCTGCTCTGACTTTCCTCAGTGATGGATTGTGACTGGAAATGTAAGCTCAATAGGCCTTTCCTCACCCAAGTGGCTTCTTGTCAGTGTTCATCACCGCAGCAGAAGTAAACTAAAACCACCTTGTTCTGTTACTGGCTTCCTCTGTCCCTTCCCCTACCCCCCGAAGATTCTCGTCTAGTATGAAGACCTCCGTTCCACCTTCTGGTTTCCTGTTTATAGTTGATCCACCCTTGTGGAATCTCTCCAGAAAGCAGCCTTCATCTGCGCCCAGCACCAAACTGTCCAAGAAGACTTTTGTCAATATTGTTGATAGTGATTTTCTTTGTGTGGACATATTTTTAAAGAGCGAGGTTAGAGGTATTGATATTTGTTTGTGATTTGTGATTTCCTCCCCGACTTTTGTGCTTAGAAAAGTCTCCTGTAGCTTCAAAGGAGAGGAATACAACCTTACAATTTCTTCGTATGGTTTCTTCCTTTCTGTTTACCTCCCTTATCTTTCTATGATGTATTTATCTTGGCAAAATCCAAAGACTTGACATGCCATTCTGATTACTTATTAAATTTTAATATCTACTTTGTGTGTCTTCCAGAGTCTATTTCTTGTCTCTGTGTGTGACAGTTTATATATATACACACACACACACACATATATATATACATATATATATGTGTATGTGTGTATATGCATGTGTGTGTGCATGTGAATATGTCATTGTACATGCACATGTATGCATATATCCATTTTGGGGTCAAATGTCAAATGTTAGGTGTCTTCAATTACTTTTTATCTTGTTTTTTTAAAGATCGGATTGCTTTTATTTTAATGATTTATTTATTTTTACTGCATGTGCATTGATGTTCTGCTTGCATGGATGTCTGTGTGAGGGTATTGGATCCCTTGGAACTGGAGTTACAGACAGTTGTGAGTTGCCAAGTGGGTCCTGGGAATTGAACACAGGTCCTCAAGGCTGGGTCTCTTAATGAACCCAGATCTCATCAATTTGGCTGGGTAAGCTAAGCAACAGGCTACAGGGATTTACCTGTATGCTCCTACCCCTCCAGCCTAGGATTTCTCACACACACACACACACACACACACACCACATCCTTCTTTTATATAGATGCTGGGGACCAGAACTCAGGGCCTCATGACAGAGCCATCTCCCTGGCTCAGTAGTAGAGCGCTTGCCTAAAATCTTATAGTAAGGCCAGTGTCTATTTGATTTTGTTCTATTCCGTTATTTTTTCCTCCTCCTTATACCAGAAGCTGCAAGCGTCTCATGTGTGTGTTCTCTAGCTCTCATGTAAAGCCAATTATGTAACAGATGATCAATACATGTTTGCTGCATGGATTTATGATGGAAGATCAGAACAATGGATGGGCTCAAAGAGAAGCTCTACAAGATTCTGCTAAAGCATTTTTAGAGTGGGCAAGACTAACAGGCATTCAATAAAATATTTAATATGTAACAAGAATTTTGATGCATACATTAATTTTCTCATAGCTGTAATAAAATACCTGACAAAGTGACTTAAGGAAGGAAAGGTTTCTTGTGGCTCACAGTTCAAGGACGCAGTCCATCATGGCGGGGAAGGCATGGTGGCAGGTCCATAAGGGAGCTGGTCACATGGCATTCGCAGTCGGGAAGCAGAGAGAGATGGATGCTGGTGTTCAGCTCACTTTCTCATTTTGTATGTAGTCTAGGACCCTAGGTCATACTCACTGGGGGATTTTTGGCAATCCTTCTACCAGTGACCCACACCCCAGCCCCTTACTGTTAAGATTCTAGGCAGGTGCTCTACCACTGAGCCACATACTAGCCCCTCACTGGGGGATTCTAGGCAGGTGCTCTACCACTGAGCCACATACTAGCCCCTCACTGGGGGATTCTAGGCAGGTGCTCTACCACTGAGCCACATACTAGCCCCTCACTGGGGGATTCTAGGCAGGTGCTCTACCACTGGGTCACACCCCAGCCCCTCACTGGGGGATTCTAGGCAGGTGCTCTACCACTGAGCCACACCCCAGCCCCTCACTGGGGGATTCTGGACAGGTGCTCTACCACTTAGCCACACCCTCAGCCTCTCATTGGGGGATTCTAGGCAGGTTTTCTATCACCGAGTCACACCTCCAGCCCCTCATTAGGAAATCTGGGCAGGTGATCTGTCACTCAGCCACACCTTCAGGCTTGCTTTCTGTTTCTTGAACTGCCAAGTTAATTTCTAGCCCACAGCTTTGCGGTTCCTGCGGGGCTGTGCTGTGTCTCAGAGCTGCTTATTCCTTGCCACTCAGAACTTGAACCAACTGTCATCTTCTCAGTCACCTGTATTGACCCCTAGACAGCATCCCCACTCCATCCCGCTGTTGTTCTCTAGACCAAGAGTGTCTTTCCATGATTCAATAATAATTTATTGCCTCATTTTTGAAAGTTTTTGTTCAACAGTAGACATTCTGCTTTTCTAAAAGGTAATTTTTGTAGGAATTGTTTCGAAAGTCAGCTTTAAAAAACAAATCTGTCCCAGCACTTGGGAGGCAGAGCCAGGCGGATCTCTGTGAGTTCGAGGCCAGCCTGGGCTACCAAGTGAGTCCCAGGAAAGGCGCAAAGCTACACAGAGAAACCCTGTCTCGAAAAACCAAAAAAAAAAAAAAAAAAAAAAAAAAAACAAAACAAAAACAAAACAAAACAAATCTGTCTCACATAAAAGTTAAAAGACTAGGATATTACTCCGCGTAGCCTAATCCATTAGTGTGACACCACATTGTAAACATAGGTAGACATGCATGCATATACCTGTATCCGCACAGGTACAACTTTCTCCCCAGCCAACTGGCTGATTACAGACAGCATAATATTTCACCCTAAATACAGCCTCTTACATTTCTCAAGACCAACATTCCTCTTGTGGAACACCACCCTGCCCTCTCTCTTAAAAACTATCAGTTTCAAAATTTCATCTATTATACAGTCCAAAATTCTCTTGGTGCCCTAAAAATGTCTTTTTTTTTTTTTGTCACTTTTACATTCTCCCCTGATCTGGAATCCATTAACAGCCACACTCTGCGCTCAGCTATGATGTCTCGTCAGTCTTTTTTATTGGCTTTGCCCATTAATTTTTCATGGTGTTGACTCTTTTGAAATGTCTAAATTCTTCAAAGAGTTTGAGGAGCCCATCTGTCCTGTAGAGCGTGTGACACTGTGAGTGTGCCTAAGCACCTCCCTGTTGCGTTAAATTGCTCCATCTCTTTTTGGGGGACTATATGTACATGGGTATAGTATTTGTGTGTTGGGGGGGCACAAGCGAGAGTTTGTATGTATGTGTACAGACCAGCAGTTGACCTTGGATGTCTTCCTGCATTACCTTTACCTATGTATCAAGGCAAGGTCTTTCCTTAATGCAGAGTTTACCAGTACAGCCAGTCTACCCTGTTAGCTTGCTCCAGGATCTCCTGTCTGCAAACTGAGCATTGGGATTACAGGGGACTGCCTGCAATCCCACCCACCCGAGTCTTATGTGCTTTCTGGGAATCCGAACTCTGGTCCTCATATTCCCATGGCAAGTATGTTACCTATTCCTCCATCTCCCAGCCCCGCTCATTCTCTCTTTATGCATATTCCTGTGCATGTATGTGTATGTGTATGTGTGTGTGTGTGAGTGTGTGTGTGTGTGTGTAATAAGTTGCAGGCAGAGCATCATTTCCCTTCTAAATATCTCCTCTTTGGTTTCTTAAGAGTAATGATATTTCTCTCATGTGACACAACTGACGTCCTTTCTCCTAAGAAACCTAATGATTTCATAATTTCATCTATTATACATTCCAAATTCCTCTAAGTGCCCTAAAAATATCTTTTCTGTCAGTTTTATTTTCCTTCCTCATCCACTAATGGCCACATTCTGTACTTGGTTCTGAGGTCTCTTAAGCGAGACCAGTGGGCCAGGGAACTCCAAGGATCTGCCTGCCCGTCTTCCCGGTGTTAGGATTAGAGGCACACACCACCACACTTAGCTTTTTACACGGCTCCTGTGGGATTCGAACTCTCGTCCTCATGCTTGAGCTAATAATACTTTACTAATTGAGCCATCTTCCCAGACCCTGCTGTTGTTGTCTGAACAGGATTTTTACGTGTAGTCTAGGCTGGCTTAAACTCAAAATCTTCTTTTTCTCAACGGCTAGAGAGTTGAGATGCAGTCATGTGCCTCCATGCTCATCTGTGAAGCTACTTTTTAAATTGCGTGTCATGAACTCTGTCTGGCTTGAGAGCTACAAGAAATATAAATACAGGCTAATGAGATGGTTCAGCAGGTAAAGACTTCTGGTGCCAAGCTTGACGACCTCGAGTTCAATTCCTGGGACCTGCAGGGTAGTGGGAATGAGAGAACCAACTCCCAAAAATTGTTCTCTGACATCTAATGAGTGCCCCCCCCCACACACACACAAAGTGTCAGAGGGGTAAAAGAACAGGACCATGTTAAAAGTGACCCAGTGGGCTGTAAAGGCCTGTGAGGATTAGTTTTTTGTTTTATTATTATTTTATATGCATAAATGTTCTGCCTTCCTGTGTCCATGCACCACCTTGCTTGGTACCCAGGGGGCCAGAAGAAGATGTTAGATTCTCTGAAACAGAAGTTACAGACAATTGTGAACCACCATGTGAGTGTTGGGAATAGAACTTGGGTCCTCTAAAAGAGCAACAAGTGCTCTTAACCATGGAGCCATCTCTCAAGCCCTTTTTAAAACAATGGATTTTATTTATTATCACCATAACCACTGTTATATAATATTACCATTATTATAGTTATTCTAGAAGGGGTACACAGGTGCCATAGCACACTTGTGGAAACCAGAAGGCAGCTTATGGAAGTCAGTTCTCTCCTTCCACCATGTGGGTCCCAGAGACTGAGCTCAGGTCGTCAGGCTTGATAACAAATGCCCTTTACCCACTCACTGGCCCACCTTGTCAGCCTACATTTTTGTAATTACAGGAAGAAAGTATTATAAACCAAGTTTTGGGGTTGTATGAAAAGCTTGAGGGCGTAGGGAGACTGTTAGATAATAACCATACAGAGCAAGGCTGTCCCTTATAACAATAACCTTTCCTATGTGAGTCAGACTTGGTCCCCGGGGGGAGTTTTGGAACTGTCTCCAAAGACCAGACTCCCATCTGCCGTCCGTATACAATTTGCTACAACACTGTCACTTTGGCATCGCCAAATCCAGAACCAAGGAGCCCAATGTCTGAAGTGTTTTAATATAAATGCTCTCTGTGACCTTGGCTAAAATGACTAAATGCAGCATAAGGGACCCCAGTACCTGTCTGAACTGTTTTTTTTTTCCTGTTTAAATTTGTTTAGAGGTTAACTGTTGACATTTATGGCGGACTCCACTTTTATAATGACTGGACTGGGGGAGTTGGATGCTCTGGTTCCCCAAGTATTACCCCATAGAGAGCATTTCAAAGGTACTGAATGGCAAGATCCACTTTCGAACTATAGGAGACTTCACATAGTGGGGTCTGGGAAGATTCCATTCTATACAGCTCTTCAGGGATCTTGGGTTAAAGTGAGGAATAAATTGTGTATCTTTATTTCTACTTATAAGACACACTAAAACTATAGAAAAGAGATGTAAAAATATAATTTCGAGAGTTGGAGACATGGCTCAGTGATTAAGAGCACTGGCTGATCTTCCAGAGGACCCTGGGTCAGATCCCAGCACCCACATCATGGCTCACCATTGTCTGTAACTCCAGTTCCAGGGGATCCAAGGCCCTCTTCTGGCCTCCATGGGAACCAGGCATGCTTGTGGTGCCCACACATCCATGCAGACAAAGCATCCATACACATAAAATTAAAAACAAAAAAATTAGAAAGCTTAAAAGATGTACTTCAGGGGCTGGTGAACTAGCTCAGTGGGAAAGGTGCTCATGGCATCCCCATGCCAGGCCCCACATGGTAGAAGGAGAGAGCAACTCCCTAAAACCCTGTTCTCTGACCTTCACATGTGGGCTGTGGCATGAACAAACACATACACATACACACATATAAGTGGAATAAAAATTATTTGCAATATATTTGGAATCTCTTTTCTATGTAATACTGTATAGGAAACACACACACATACACACACACACACACACACACACACACACACACACAAACAGAATAGATAGCAAATGCTAGGCACTTTGCCACTGAGCTACATCCTCAGTTCCTGGATGTTTTAATTTTGAAGTACTATTTATCTTTGTGTGTGTGTGTGTGTGTGTGTGTGTGTGTGTGTGTGTATGTGTGTTTGCCATTTGATGACATACTATTAAAAATGATTACATAGCAATAAAATATAATCAAGGGACTAGAGAGTTAGCTCAGCAGTTAAGAGTATATGCTTTCACGGAGGACTCATGTTCAGTTCCCAGCACCCACATCAGGCAGCTCACAACTGCTTGTAACTCCAGCTCCAGGGGATCCAGTGCCCTCTGCTGGCCTCTGAGGGCACCTGCACACATATATGCACATACTCACACACAGACACACATATATGCACATAGTTAAAAATTATTCACATCAAATAAAAACAGATCACAAAACAGAGACACTGGAAAGGCTCATCACATGATTGCATGATTGCAATGATTCTTTCATTTGGAGACCGTTTAATCGGCCAACAGCCTTAAGAGCCCGCACTCCGCTAGAGCCAAGAACAGGGAAGCCAGACACAAAGTGAGAACAATTGACTTTGGGTTCCTGGTTCTCACGGTTTAGTGGAAGAGGCTGACTCCAGGTCAAGAGAAATCCTTCAAGTTGCTAAGTGACATTGACAGGGCTGCTCCGAGCTCCAGGTAACAGAGGCTTGTTGCGAGATACTTTCTGAGTGGCACGTCACTCAAATTGGGTCTGGAGGGATGACGAGTCAGACAGGCAAGGGAGGAAGTAGGGTCCTAGCACAGGGAGAGGTTGTCTGAAGTGAAGGACAGAGGCCAGAAGCAACGTGCAGAGTTTGAGAGAAACAATCCCTCCTTGTTGCAGGAGGGTAGCAGTAACATGGAAGGGAGAACATGAGGCTGAATAAGGAAGGGTCTGATGTGGAGGCTGAAGTTCCTAGATTGGGTCACTGTTCTAAGGGAGTGGAGCTAGATGTGTTTAGCTTTGCCTCTTGGTTACTCCATGAAACGTCGGTTGGTAAGTTTTTAGTTACTTTTCTATTGCTGTGGTCAGACACCACGACCAAAGAAATGTAGAGAAGAAAGAGATTATTTGGGGCTTACAGTTTCAGAGGGTGAGTCCGTGACTGTCAGGACAGTGAGCATGGCAGCAGGCAGGGAGGCACCATGTTGGAGCAGTATCTGAGAGTTCACATCTTGAGATACAACCATGAGGCAGAGAGAGCACACTGGGAATGGCATGGGCTTTTGGAACCTCAAAGTCCACCCTCAGCCAGTGACACACCTCCTCCAACAAGGCCACACCCCCTCATCCTTCCCAAACAGTTTCACCAACTGGAGACCAAGTATTAAAATACATGAACCCATGGGGGGGTATCCTCATTCAAACTCTCACAGTAGAGGACTAGTAAGAAGTGAAGGGACCAGGTGACCAATGGTTACAGATATCCAACTGAGGGTGATAGTGATGGAAATCATGGAAGGGAAGAGCCATTTTTATGGAACAAGAAGTAAACTCAACAGGACTTGGGATGGATTTGACATCACTGGGAGTCTTTGGGCAGGTAAGGACAAGGAGTCTGGAGATTTGAGAATCTGTCTTACACATCTGGATGGATGAATGGTCTAGAAAGGTAGGAAAAGCTAGGGCAAAAAAAGTTATCTAGGAAGGGGACAGAGGATGTTGCTCATGACCCTTGAGTATATGAAATCTAAGTCCATCTTGAGATGGTCTGGCTAAGCAAACCTTCTGTGTACTTTGCCCAACTGCGTAGGACATTAGACATCAAGATGAAGTCTTTCTTGTTAGACGGAGGCAAAATTGGAGCTGGGAAGTGCCAGGGGAGGGCTCCTGCCTGCCTTCATCATGTAAGTACTTTTTCAAAGCTCAGGATTTGCTGATTTGACTGAGCTGGCTGGCAAAAACACCAGGAATTCTGCCTGTCTCTGCTTGCCCAGCACTGGGATTATCCAGGCATACTGTTGAACTCATCTTTTTATTTTTTATTTTTACATTTTTTTTTAAAAATTCTTTTTTTATGTCCATTGGTGTTTGGCCTACATGTATGTCTGTGTGAGGGAGTCAGATTCTCTGGGCCTTGAATTACAGACAGTTGTGAGCTGCCATGTGGGTGCTGAGAATTGAACCCTGGTCCTCTAGAAGAGCAGCCAATGCTCTTAACCATGGAGCCATCTCTCCATCACCCCTCTTTGCATCTTTTAATGGTTAGTTAATAATGATTGTCAACTTGACAGGATCTAGAGTCACCTAGGAGACCATGCCTGTGAGGGGATGTCTAGATTGAGTTAATTAAGGAGGGAAGAGCCACCATAAATGTGGGTGGCGCCATTCCCTTGGCTGGGGTTTCAGACTGAATCACAAGGAGAAGCAAGCCGAGCAGCGTTATTCATCTCCCTCTGCTTCCTGACTGTGGGTGCAATGTGACTGGCCACTTCATGCTTCTGGCACTGTGACTCTCCTACCATGATGGACCGTGCCCTCAAACTGTGAACACAAATAAACCTTCCTCCCCTTCTCCCTCTCCTCTTTTCCTTTTGTCAGAGTAGTTTATCACAGGCAGGAAATTTTCTAAGCACGCACCAAATCGAAAACTCTCAGAACCATAAAATTTCACTCTTAGAAATCCCACCCAGTTTAAACGCATCCTTATGCGTGCTGAAAGCTACGAAGAATGATGGTCTTGACAGTGTTACTCAGACAACATATGCCACCAATAATGGAGTCATAACTCAAGTACGTGAAATTTTTAAAAAGATCTCACAAACCCAAAGGAAAAGAAGCAACAGAAATATGGAGATAAAATGTAGGGAGTCACTGTACAAAAGAAGATGTCCAGATGACTAATACGCATTTGAAGAGGTGCTAATGTCATTAGTCATCAGAGAAATGCAAAGTAAATCAGTATGCAAAAACCTCACCCCTCCATCTGAATGGTTCCAAGCAAATAAGCATGACTGGGAGAGGGTTCAGGCAGTAGAGTGCCTGTGGGGCAAGCATGAGGGTCTGAGTTCAGATCCCCAGGATCCATATCAAAAGGCCAGTGTTGTGCTGCATATCTGCAATGCAGTGCCAGGGAGACAGAGGCAAGAGGGTCTCCAAGGCTTGCTGGCCAGACAGGTTCCGTAGGAGATTGTCTAGGAAAATTAGGTGGAGAGCAATTGGGAGAAATAGTCTATTTAACCTGTGGACACACACACACTCATAGAACAAATATAAAGGTGATTCCCGCGATTCTTCTGTTGGCAGAAGCTAGGTACAATCACAACTCTCATGCATTGACAATAGGAGTAAAGCTTTTGTGACTCTGTTTGGTACTTTCTCCTAAGTTTCAATACATAAATGTATGCTATTTCCACATCCCAGAAGTTTCATTAGGATACACGCTTAAAAGAAATGTGGACAGGGCTACAGATGTCCATGTATTTGCTCAGGATGTTTGAAACCCTGGTCCATCCCCAGTACTGTTTCAACTGGACTTGTTGGTGCATGCCTACAATCCCAGGCTTTGTGAGGTAAAGGCAAGAGGATCAGTAGCTCAAGGTCGCCTTTGGTCGCATAGTAAGTTGGAAAAACTAGCCTGGGTACATGAAACTCAGTCTCAAAAAAAGAAAGAAAGAAAGAAAGAAAGAGAGAGAGAGGAAGGAAGGAAAGAAGGAAGGGAGGAGAGAGAGAGAGAGAGAGAGAGAGAGAGAGAGAGAGAGAGAGAGAGAGAGAATGTACAGGCACATTACTCAAAAGATACCTGTGACACTTGTATTAATTTGCTTTTTCACCAGTGTTGTGATATCTGTGACCTAACAGACAATCCAAGGGATGGGGAATTCAGAGGGATCAGTCCAAGGTCAGCTGGAGACAAGAACTTAGACGGAACACAGTGGTGGGGACACAGTGGCCATGGGGACATGTGGCAAAGGAGAGGCATTCATCCCACAACACACAGGAAACAGTGAGATGGGAAATGACACAGGACAATACATCTGCATTCACACACCCCTGCCCCCCCTCCGTGAACTACCTCCTCCAGCTAGGCTTCCCTCCTGAGTTTCCAGAACCTTCCCAGACAGAGCCATCATCTGGGGGCCAAGCACTCAACACGTAAGCCTATGGGGGATGCTTCATATTAAAACCATAATGATACCCACAGTAGCAGTTTCTGTAATTGTCTTAAGCCCATTGGTAAGGGATTGTGACCTAGGCATTGCCGGTAAACTCTGTATCTCAGTTTCTCTCCCTGTTGCCGTGATAAAAATACCCTGGGAAGTACAACTCAAGGCAAGCAGGAGTTATTCTGGCCCACAGTTCAAGGTACAGTCCGTCATGGCTGGAAAGTCAAGACAGGAGAAGTCAGAAGAAGAAACTGATGAATATGTGCTCTCATCTCACCGTCTCTATTTCACACAGTCCACAATCCCGTGATGAGGAAATGGTCCTCCCCACAATTATAAGTCTTCCCATATCAATTAATGTTATCAAGGTATTTGTCCACAGACATGTTCCGAGGCATGTCTCCCAAGTGATTTTAGATCAAGTTGTCAATGAATGGTCATCATCACACTCTACGACACTAAAATGAATGAGACAGACCCACAGACAACCACCCAGCTGGCCTTCACAGACAGGATGTTGAAAGGTGCCTAGGCCAGAGGATGCATCCCACTGATCTAAGTCAAACAATTAGGGAATCTAGCAATAGAGGGAATAAAGAAATGCAGGAAGTTAATAAAACTAAGAAAAAGCAAGCCTGTTTACAGAACATTCTCTCCTTGACCCACTTTTCTGGGAATCCTCTTATTTTTATGAACTCTTTTGATTATATATATTTATGTGTTACAGATTGATAATTTGAGACATGTATACTTCAGGCAACAAGCAAATCTAGATGGTTTCTAATCATTGTGGTGCATGCCTTACATTCCAGCTCCTTAAGAGGTTGAATAGGGAGGATTATGATTTCAAGGCCAGCTTGGGATACATAGCAAGACCCTTAAGAAACTATAAAACCAGGTCATGGAGACAGCTTTGCTGTACAGTGCTGGCCAAAAGGTCTGACTTTGAATCTTTGGAACCCATGTAAAAGCCAGACATGATGACACCACCATGTCTGTCTGTCATCTATATATGCATCTGTCTGACTGTATCATCTATCTATCAATCAATCTTTCTATCATCTGTCAGTCTATGTATAATCTATCATCTATCCATCTTCTACATGCCTATTATATATTAAGATATTTAGCATACATATATAATCTATAGATGAATAAATAGATGGATACATAGAAACATACATGGGTAGCTGAATAGATAGTAGATAGAAGGATGATATACAAGGGATGGAGAGGGGGGGAGAGAGAGAGAGAGAGAGAGAGAGAGAGAGAGAGAGAGAGAGAGAGAGAGAGAGAGAGAGAGAGAGAGAGAGATGAATCCCTGGAGCTCTCTGGCCAGTCAGTCTAGACAAATCTGTGAGCTCAGGGTTTAGTGAAAGAGCCAGTCTCAAAAAATAAGGTGGAAAGAGATTAAGGAAAACACTCGATGTCACCCTCCAGCCTCCACACAAAAAGGCAGAGGGACCATCTCACGTCTGGGCCATTAACCAGGATGGAAAGAACAACACGAGATGGTGTACCGGATGGTGTACCACAAGCAGTTAACCTCATTCTCATCTCCTAATTTGAGAAATTCCTCAAGTGTCTCAGCCTCAAATTGAATAATTTTCCAATTTCCTCCTTAAGGTAATTTTTTAAACTACTGAGTTTTATAGGCTGGAGCATGTGAGACACTGACTACTGTATGTCTTTTTAATTAGATCCTCTACATGATAATTAAAATCTTGCTCTGCATCCCAGCTATTCTTAAACTCTGTAGCGATGCTCTTCTGGCTGCAAGTAAGCTGACCATCTGGAAGCAGTAAAATATCTTAACCTTAAAATGCGAACTATCAGTTAGAGATCCCACAAATGAGACTTGCTCGTCATTCCTTTAATGGGGAAATGCCAGGGTTCCATCCTTCATTCTGTCTAATCAAGAAACTGCAGAGTCTCACAGTTGGAAGAAGGCTTCCAGAAGTCACATGAGCCTTCTTCCTTCATCTCTGTAGAGCAAGTCACGACCCACCCTCCCTACTGAGGGCCTTGGGGCACACAGTATTGCAGGGGGACATTCCAAGCCTATTCTTTGAGACATCTTCTAATTTTTGTGTGTGTGATTATTTAGGAGTTGGAGACAGAGCTCCAAAGCCTTGGAAGTGTGTGAGAGAAAAATGAGACTGGCTGGAAGCTTAGAATGAATTCCAGGAGAGACGGGGATATGAGGAAGACAGAGAGTGAGAACAAATTATGAAAGAGAGATGCTGAGGATGCCAAAGAGGATGGGCAAAGAAGGAAACCTTTGATGTGGTACCCAAGAATCCTTACAAGGGAGCCTGGCATAGTGGCTCATGGTGAGAATCTTAATGCTTGATGAGGAGGGAAGACCATCATTATAAGAGACCAGAAAATGGAGCAGAGGTCTCCCATTAGGGAATTTCTACAAGGCAGCCCAGGAATCCCAACCATTAGTCAAGGAACGCTATAATTTGTCACCACAGAGCTTCAGCAATGACTTCCCCAGCCCTGGGATGACAGACACATGCTCTTCTGCTCATGCGTGGCTTTTACATGGGTGCTGGGGATCTGAATGCAGGTTGCAGTGCTTACACAGGATCCCACTTCCCTGTCTGTTGCTGAGGTGAAATACTCTGATGGACAGCAACTTAAAGGAGCAAGGGTTTGTTTTGGCTTGCAATTCCAGGGGGACAGCATCCATCCTGATGATGCAGAAGACATGGCTGTAGACAGAAGACATGGCATGGTGACGGGAGCAGGAAACTAGCTGATCCTATGACATCTATACTCAGGAAGCAGAGTGAGAACAGGAAGTGGAGCCAGGCTAAACAACCTTCAGCCCTCCCCTAGTGATGTACTTCCTCCAGCAAGGCTCTGCCTCCTGCTAAAGGTTCTGTACAATGGCCACCAACTGGGGATCAACTATACAAACACTTGAGCTTCTTGAAGACATTTCTCATTCACACCACAGCATGTAGTAAGTGCTTTGGTGAATGAGCCATCTCCCCAGCCTTGGAATTGATACTTCTGGGCCTCTGAGCTTGGCATTCTATGTTCAGGTCTGTATTTTTCCATTTCTGCATGACCTTGAGCCAAGCACGTAGCTGTATGAGTTAGTTTTCTTGTCCACGTGATAAAATACCTGACGGGAGCGATTTAAAGGAGGAGAGATTTGCCTTAGCTCACAGTTTCAGAAGGCTCAGTCCATTGTGGTGGGGAAGGCATGGGGGGCTGGAATGCCTTGGTCCATGGCAAGGGAAGCTTGGAGCTGTTTAGTTATACCATGGCGACCAAAAAGAAGCAGAGAGAGCACAGGCAGGAACCAGATGCAGATATTACCTCCAAGGCTAACTCCCAGCAGTTTATTTCTGCTGGCTAGATCAGAGTTCCAAAGGTTCTGGAACCTTCCAAGACAGCACCACCAGCTGGGGACCGTGTGTTCAAACATATGAGCCTGTGGGGGGACATTTCACAATCATAACAGTGGCCTTTATTCACCTTGGTTTTCAGATCTATAAGGATTATGAGTTTATCTATAGGCTTTCTGGAATATTCTGAAGCAGTGAGAGTACCTGTTGTTGTTGTTGTGTGTATATATGTTTTTGTGTGTGTGCACATGAGTGCATGTACACATCTGTTGCTAGAGTTTTCCTGCCTGGCCCACAGTCAGGACAAATCTCTGTCACCCGCCAGTCCCACAGCAGCTCAGACCCGACCAAGTAAACACAGAGACTTATATTGCTTACAAACTGTATGGCCGTGGCAGGCTTCTTGTTAACTGTTCTTACAGCTTAAATTAATCCATTTCCATTAATCTATACCTTGCCACATGGCTCGTGGCTTACCAGCATCTTCACATGCTGTTTCTCATCGTGGTGGCTGGCAGTGTCTCTCTGACTCAGCCTTCCACTTCCCAGCTTTATTCTCCTCCTTGTCCCACCTATACTTTCTGCCTAGCCAATGGCCAATCAGTGTTTTATTTATTGACCAACACATTTGCCATACAGAACATCCCACAGCACATATCTGTGCACATGTATGTGGAGACCAGAAGTCTAAGTTAGATGCCTTCCTCTATCATCACCTATTTTACCTTTTGAGTAGGATTTCTCACTGACAGATGAGCTCACCAATTCAGCAAGAACAGCTGGCCGGTGAGCCCCAGGAAGGCTACAGGTGCACACCATCATGCATGACTTTTTGTGTGGGTGCTAGGGATCTGAACTCACTAGGCAGTTTAGCTACTGTGTTAGCTCCCCAGGCTGTGGCTCATGTTGTAGGTGGAGTTTTGAGATGTACACCTGTTCAAGGTCAGAACAAAGTCTCCGAGATGAACCACTGCGAAACATCTTACTGAATGATCTTCTTCACGGGCACTGGCTGCTCTGGCATTTTCTCCCTGACCCCTGAGCTCTGCAGCACAGGAATGTTTTGCAACAGCACCAATCATGTCTGGAGGAGGGCTGTAACCAGCAGTCCTGCTGGAGGGCAACTGGGCCCTTTAGATAATGATTTATAACCAAGGAGCTGCTGGTGTGCTACAGTGACCTTCAGTTGACACCCCCCCCCCCTTCCCTGTGGAACACTATCAAGACCTCTTAAACCATTCTTCCTCATTTTCTCTGCTGGGCACCTTGGTAGGAGGCTGGAACAGGCAGCACAAACAGCCAGACGACTCAATTGGGTCCCAATTTCCACTCTTTCCCTTTTGAGTTTTCAGTTGTCTGAAAGTATCTTTACCTAGCCACACTTCCTCTCCACCCACTTCCCATCCAAACTTGATCCAGGGGATTAATTTAATTAGCAGAAACTCCAGGTCTCTGAATATGTTAATCCTCTTCTCAAAGGCTGATGTTTCTACATCCTGCTGTCTTTTATAGCTCTGCCGAGTGCAATGAGCCTTAGCCAGAAGCTGGGAAAGGAGGCAGACATCTTCCTTGTTGCTCTGAGCTGGGACTCATTTAGTCGGTCGCAGGCCTGCTCCCTTTGATGAGGATAAATGGCCACAACTGCTGACCCACAACCTGTGGTATCTTCAGACTCCTTCGATGAGTGCATCTCTTATTTGATTAAGGAGGGCAGCCGTGAAGGAAGGAGGCAAGGTTTCCTGTCTTAGCAATTTGCGGATGTCAGGCAGATTCTTCGTTTTCTGGACTCAGTAGGACTTAAAAGGCTGACTATTGGCTCGGGTCAAGGGATGTTTAATTCATTACCTGTGAGACTATAATGGCCTCATCTAGGTCCTGGTGGGAGTGGTAGGTGGCTAATAACTTCCTCAAATGTTCTTTACTTTCTTCTCAATTTTGCTTTGTTCCTGCCCGCCGTGTGCAGAAGTCAGATTTGAAAGAAAGGGAAGAAGTTTCTAGACCGTAGTACTTCTACACTGTCCTGCTTCCCTCCCACTCTGTAATAGTTTGATTGAGAAATGCCCCCCAAAGGCTCATGTATTTCAACACTTGGTCTCCAGTTGGTGATGCTGTTCTGGGAAGGTTATGAGACTTACGAAGGTGTTATCATTGGGGAAGTATGTTACTGGGGGTGGGCTTCAGGCTTTTAGCCTGGCCGCACTTCCTGTTCTCACTCTGTTTCCTGTGTGTATGTGAAGATGTGATCAGTCAACTCCCTGCTGCCATGCCTTTCCTACCATAATGGACTCTGTCCCCCTGGAACCATCGGCTAAATAAACCCTTTATTCTTTGGGTTGCTTTTGGTCATGATGTTTTATCACAGCAACTGAAAAGTCTCTCTCTCTCTCTCTCTCTCTCTCTCTCTCTCTCTCTCTCTCTCTCACACACACACACACACACACACACACACACACACACACTAAACACCAGAACATGAACTCAATATGGTACATATAAAGCCTAGGTTAGTTCACATTAACTATTAGAGACAACCAGATTCTCATCATTGCTGGTGTTATTAATTTCCATGGCCAGGATAAATCAAGTCGCTCCCCACTGCCAACTGCGTACATAGGGAACAGGGTCCTCCACTTAGTAATAGCAAGTCCTTCAGACTCAGAGTAGTCAAGGTGAGGCAGATTATTTGGGAGCTTTCCAGGTCAGGTAACAACCCAAACAAAATGGTAGATATCCAACCTATTCCAAAACAGTCATGCCTATACTTCTAAGTACAAATCCCTTCTCCCTCTTCCTTATTGGCTGGA
This sequence comes from Peromyscus eremicus, assembly GCF_949786415.1. Taxonomy (NCBI): domain Eukaryota; kingdom Metazoa; phylum Chordata; class Mammalia; order Rodentia; family Cricetidae; genus Peromyscus; species Peromyscus eremicus. The sequence goes on along the minus strand of NC_081438.1, from coordinate 21,069,619 downwards.
TACTGGTGGAGTTATCTTTCCCTCATTCACCCCTCTGCTTCCTTCCTTTCTCATTGCCTGCCCCAAGTTATTGCCCACATCCTGCTTAGCAGAGTTTTGATCTTGGTGATGTGCTATTATTCCCCTGTGGACATAAATGACTAAGCATCTGCCTTAAACCACCCCCACCCTTAATGCCAGCACTTAGTATTTCCCTGACCTGATGTTAATTAACCTTTCATTTAAATGTATGGTATCCAATAGTCAGCTGCTGGGACAGGGGACCCGGTTGTCTCCGGTGTATCTAAAGCCTGTACTTATCTAAGACATGTTGTATTGAAAATGGGCCATCCTAGTTTGTTTCTCACACGTAGAAGAATAATACTCCTGTCCAAAATGTAAAAAGAACTGTTACAATTCAATGTAATAATAAATAGTTTATTGAAAAATAGAAACAAGGCCAGATGTGGTGGCATAGACCAGATGTGGTGGCATAGACCAGATGTGATGGCACAGACCTGCAATCCCAGCACTGTGGAGGCTGAAGCAGGGGCATCACAAGCTTGAAAACAGCCTGGACTATGTAATGAGACCCATTACAAACAAAACATAGGAGGGAAGAAGGAAGGAATGGGGGAAGAGAGAAAGGAAGGGAATGAAAAACAGGAAGGAGGAATTTGAACAAACATTTCCTGGAAAGAGGTCTTTATAGTGTTTGTTACTAGACAAAATGAAAATGAAAATGAGTATGGTGGCTGACTTTTGTAATCCCGTGCTGGCTAGTTTAGGTCAACTTGACACAAGCTCAAGTCATCTCAGAGGAGGGAACCTCAGTTAAGAAAAGATTGGGCTACAGGCAAGCTTGCAGGGCATTTTCCTAATTAGTGATTGATGGGAGAGGGTCCAATGCATTGTGGGTGGTACCATTCCTGGGCAGGTAGCCTTGGGTTCTATAAGAAAGCAGGCTGAGCAAGCCATAAGGAGCAAGCCAGTAAGCAGTGTCCCTCCATGGCCTCTGCATCAGCTCCTGCCTCCGGATTTCTGCCCTGAATGAATTCCTGTCCTGACTTCCTTCAACAATGGACTACAATGTAGAAGTGTAAGCCAAATAAAACCTTTCCTCCCCAACTTGGTTTTTTTTTTTTTTTTTTTTTTTTGTCATGGTGTTTCATCACAGCAATAGAAACTCTAACTAAGACAAATCCCAATACTTGGTAGGCTGAGGCAGAAGGCATGCTTTAAGTTCAGGGATAGCCTGGGCTACAAAGTGAGACCTTGTCTAAAAACTTCACCAATAACAAGCCCATAATAAGGAGCCACTTTTTACCCATAACAAGGGCTAAAATGAAAAAAATATGAGCCGTGTTGGCCAGGACATAGAATAGTTTTGTGGTTTCTTATGAAAGAAAATATATGTACAGTGTCTTGATGCAGTTATATGCCTAGACATGAATTCAGGACGCACAAAAATATGTTTCAATAAAGGTTTGCCAGGACAGCAAGATGGGTCAGTGAGTAATAGCGCCACACACCAAGCCTGACAATACAGGCTTGATTCCCATGCCCCCCATGGTGGAAGGAGAGAACTGACTCCCACAGTTTGTCCTCTGACTTTTGCATACATGATGGAGTACATGCATACACACACACACACACACACACACACACACATACACACACACACACACACACACACACACACACACACACAAAGCAAGTAAGATGTAATAAAAAAATTTAGAACACAAAAAAGGCTTGTCCATGAATGCTCTTAGCAGTTTTACTCCTAACAGTAAAACAGAAATCTCGAAGGTCCCTAACCCCTAACATGGCACTTAGAGGCAGGGCCCTGCTACTACAGGTCTGTAACTTCAGTTACTTCAGAGGCTGAGGGAGGAGGATCATAAATTCAAGGCCTATCTGAATGTCTAGACAATCTTTAGCAACTCATTGAGACCCTATCTTAAATGATAATGGGACCATTATCATATAATTCAGTGGTAGAGCATTCGCCAAGCACACATTCGGCCTTCAGCTTCAATCCCAGCAGTATATTAAAAAAATACATTAAAAAATTAGGTCTTGGTAAAGAAACTGGAATGTCTCCAGGTAATTGAATATTTCTTTTAATCACAGAACAAAGAACGGATTACTGTTATATGCTATAACATGAATTAATATCAAAATAGTTGTTTTGAGCAAAAGAAAAAGTACATATTGCATAATTTCATTTATATGCGAACCAAGTCAGTGTGTTTCTGGAAATGGAGTTTAGAGAGAGCCGGTTTCTCACAAGGGTGCAGACGGGAACTTGGTGGAACAGTGAACATTGTCTGTCTTTTAAGTGGTGTTTGCTGCTTTGGACGTCACAAAGCTACAGCAATTCTTTCTTCATGGCTGTGACGCAAACCCTGAGAGACGCGACTTTAGGAAGGAAAGGTTTCTCGTGGCTCATAGTTCAAGGATGCAGTCCATCATGGCGGGGAAGGCATGGTCGCAGGAGCATGAGGCGGCTGGAAGCAGAGATAGAAGAAGGTGGGTGTTCAGCTCACTTCCTTTTTATGCAGGTCAGGACCCCAGCCTATAGGATGCTTCTGCCCACATTCAGGGCGGGGTGGTTTTTTTTTTTTTTTCCCCACTCTGCTAAAGCTCTCTGGAAACACCCTCACAGATATACCTGAAGGTGTGTTTCCATGGTGATTCTAAGTCCATAAAAAGCCAGGCTTGGCAACTGGTGCCTGTAATCCCAGTTCTGGAAAGGCAGATGGGCATGTCCCTGGGGCTTGGTGGCCAGTGAGTCATGCTGAATCAGGTTCAGCGAGAAATCTTGTCTCAAACACTAAGGTGGCAGCAGAAATAAGGTAGTGAGCTACTAAAGAAGACACCTGATGTTAACTCCTGCCCCATTTCTCACACACACACACACACACACACACACACACACACACACACACACACTTTACGTTAGGAATAAAACCTGGTCGTTTGTAAGAGGCAGAATCTAGTAGAAAAGCAATGGTTTCTGAACTCTGAAAATGTCAGTTCATGGACTTTTTTTTATACGTCTGTGTTGAAGAATGAATACACTAAGCTCTGTGAAGTTATTATAGGTCTGGAAGGTACAGGGCAGATGTTTTTATGTTGGGTTTATGAATATCTATAAAGAAATTCTCCCACATACTCTGTGCACTGGCCACAAAGAGGCTTTCTCTTTCCATCATATTCAAATATTTCTTGTATTTCTTTTTATAGGGATCAAAGTTGAGATATAGATAATGGCAGACAGAACTAAATTCCAGTAGAAATGGACTATATTTCAGGTAGAACATAAGCATGAGCCATTGTGGGTCAAACCTGGTGTCCCATCCAGACCAGAAACTGCTCATGTATTTTCTCTCCTCCTCCCCTTTCCCTCTCCTCTTCTTCTCCTGCCCTTCTTCCCCACTTCCCTTTCCCCTGTCCTCCCCTTCCCCCCTTTCCCTTTTTGATACTGGGGATTAGACGTAGGGCTTCACACACGCTGTGCAAGTACTCTATTATCCTTAGGCCTTTACTTCTAAAATGATCGTTATTGGTATTTATTCTTTACCTTGATTACATTTATTCATTGACAATTTCATACGTGTGTATAAGGCATCCTGTGTACTCTCACAGCCACCTGTAGTGGGTAGCTGTTCCAGCTTTGACCTGGAAGTATTACCCCTAGTGAGGCTTCTGGTAACTGCCACACCTACCCACAACCTGCCCCTGGGGCGGGGCCGAGGCAGGAGCCCTTAAGACCCGAGATCCAGACATGCTAGGCCTCTTGGTTCCTTGTGATCCTGGATGCTAGATGGCAGACTAAGTCAGAATTCTCCAGAGAACCCCACTGGACTGCACCTCACCTCTTCTGGATCCTGTAACTAACCCCTTTACTGGCTGTAAGTTACCCCAAAATAAACATCTTTTTTAACTACGCAGAGTTGCCTTGTTAAATCTCCACATTAGCCACTCTTTTTAATTTTCCTTCCACTTCTGTCCTCTCTGAAGATCTCCTCCCCACATTCCTATCTTTTTTTTGTTTTGTTTTGTGACACACTGATACTGTGGGACGGTCTTTCTGTATTCTGTGAATATGTGTTGCTACCATTGGTTAATAAAGAAGCTCCTCTGGCCTATGGCAAGATAGGATATAGCCAGGCAGGAAATCCAAGGAAAGATACAGGGAGAAGGAAGACAGAGTTGGGGGAGACGCCATCCTGCCGCCCAAGGAGCAAGATGCCAGCAGACTAGTAACGCCATGGCCACATACGTGGCAAAACATAGAGTAATAGAAATGGGTTAATTTAAGATGAGTGAGCTAGTTGGTAATAAGCCTGGGCCATAGACCAAACAGCTTTCAATAAATATAAGCTTCTGTGTGTTTATTTGGGATGGAACGGCTATGGGACACAGGAAAACTTCCATCTACATTTGGTGCCCACCATCAGGCATTGATCCACATAGACCTGAGAAAGCTTAAAAAAAGATTCTGAATGCACAGAAATGGAGCCACACTGGGCTTCCTGGTCTCACAATCCCATGCCAGCAGCAGCGCAGAGATGCATCTCCTGACAGCCGCCTACAAGATGGAGCTGGCTGCCAGCCGCCATGAGCTAAGTGGTATGGCAGATTTCTGCAGCCTCTCCCACGGGCCTCGGTACAGAGGGGCTTCACTCAGTTGCTGACTGCAGGATTGAGAACACAGCCTAGGGCTTAAAAACACAGCTACATGCTACTTAATACTGTTTCCCAGAATTGGGGAGGTAAGTGTGACTCATTAGTACCTGTACCATGTTGAAAAGCCAAGAAGGGCAGAGCCAGCAGCCAAAGCCATGCTTTTGTCCTAGCCACACAGCTTAGCACTTTAAAAACTCTCCTGGTCAGAAAAGGATTAAAGATACATAATAAAACAGATTCAGATGAGGGAAACCCTCTAAATGGGTTACAATATGTTTAAAAATATACATAGGCTTGGGAGAGAAAAGAAAAAGGGTAGAGAAAGTCCTTAAAAAAGAAACAGAATATTTTTAAAAAGCCACATAAAAATGGAAAATACACAGAGAGTCTGGCTATTGTATATTATTATGTTTTCTTTGGAATTTTTTAAGTACAGAGAGACATTTGATTGTAGGGGCTGCTAAGTTAAACCAACATATATATCTTAAAGGTATCGTGACTTCAAAATTTGGGTCTAAGGATATGTTAATTTGGAAAAGAGGTTCTGCTTTTGTTTTCATAGAAGATGAAAACCTGTGGATTCCTTCCAGGTTAATATGGTTCCATCAAGGAAGACCCCCTGAGAGGTCTCCAGATGATCCAACATCCAGAACAGCTTCAAAGCAACTGGCTGAGACAATGCAGCCTCACAGACTACTACAGCCAAGACTTGACCATAATTCTACATTTTCTCAGGATCCCCATAAGATAGTCAGTGTCCCCAATCAGCAGAAAGTAGTAAGGAAAGCTATGCCCAAATTCCCAAAATATTGTTTATGTTTGTTATTATTTAAAGGGGGTTGATTATAAATGCAATCTCTTTCTAAAGAGAAAAGGAGGATATGATATAGAAATCATGAAAAAGATAGATTATTGAATCTACTTTGATCCAAAAAAACAACAACTGTTAATCTCAAAATACATTGATACAGATTTGGTTTATTGATACAAATTTACAGTCAGTTTTGTTATATTATATATATATTTCTACTCATGTTTAAGGTGTTACATTTATTCAACTCATTTAAAAATGTAATGTATAGTTAAAAAACACAATAGTCATCTATAATAGTCAAACTTACAGTCATGATAGTTAGGATTTCTAAATGTACAGAGATATATGTCAGATAGATAATCTTCAAACACTTCAAAGACCTACATAATATGGCATTTAAATGTTTTAAGAACTTAGACTTTTCTGGAAACTAAGACCCATCTGTTTCTGTCAGCACCAATACTTCAAAGAGAATGATGGGCACCAAAGAAAATCTTTATGGCGTTTGCTTACAATATGGAAAGGGCTAGCCATTTGAGCAAGAAACTGCTGTTGCCTGGCATGCTTGACAGTACATCATATAAACTGGATATGCAGGACCCATAAGAAAATGACCACTGAACTTTGCCAAAACAAGGTGAGATGGTCCTTCAGTTTCCTGTTTCACAGAAGAAACTGCCAGATATTCTGTAGGACACAGAGAAAAGCAACTGATGAACTTTGCCAATAGGCAGAACAGTCTTTCAAATTTCCTGCTCCACTGAAAAATATGCCAGAGACTCTAGGCCTGGAGGCTGAAGATAGATGCCCCAACATTACAGAGAAACTTTGGGTGACTGTCTAGGCAGCCAGATTTTTCTGTCATTTCTAGAATTTTGGAAGTTGCTTGCAATGCACTTCCTGTTTACTTAGAGAATATAATATCCTTCTGGGGTCTTTGATGGAGTTGAAGACTAGATAGTTATAATTTTCCTTGGTTATGATAAAAGATAAATTAGGTATGAAACTTTAGACTCACAAATATAAGTTAGGTGATAGAATATTTCCTTTAATTTTGCCAAATACAAATAGACTAAATATTGTAACTGTAGTTCTGGCTTGATAACTGTTTTATTATATGTAATTTTTCTATGTTAAAATGAAAACCTTCCCTTTTGGATTAGACAGAAAAGGAGGGAAGTGCTGTGGGATGGTCTTCCTGTATGCTATGAATATGTGTTGTTATCATTGGTTAATAAAGAAGCTGCTCTGGCCTATGGCAAGACAGGTTATAGGCAGGCAGGAAACCCAAGGAAAGATATAGGGAGAAGGAAGGCGGAGTTGGGGGAGACACCATCCAGCTGCCCAAGGAGCAAGATGCCAGCAGACTGGTAGTGCTATGGCCACGTGGCAAAATATAGATTAATAGAAATGGGTGAGCTAGTTAATAAGCCTGAGAGCCATAGATCAAACAGTTGGTAATTAATATTAAGCCTCTGAGTGATTATTTTATAAGTGGCTGCAGGACCGTGGGCCGGGCAGGATAGAGAAAGGCTTCAGTCTACACACTGATTTCAACATGGGCCATCTATATGGCCTCAGATTCAGAACTGTCATTTGTGACCTAGTAGACGCTCTGTTGGGAACACAGGTGAAGGCAATGGCTGTCCCTCCTTCAGAATCTACCAGATGCCAATAGTTTAACCGGAAGGATCGGGGCCTCAGGAGGCTGTCACTCATCCGTTATGGGTTGTGGATAGGCCCTGCCTTGTGCAGGCTCAGCATAGGCAACCACAGAGGCTGTGTCAACTGTGAACCCTGCAAGCTACAATGCCAACCTGCCATGCAAAATGTGCCCACTGAGGCAATCATGGCACAACCGTTATGGGAACAATAAACTGCTCTTAGATTGGTTTTAAGGCCTGCTGCACAGGAGGAAATTCATGCCATGTGCTGTAAACTCAGTAGTAGTTAAGAGTTACAAAGCCAGGCAATGGTGGCGCATGCCTTTCATTCCAGCACTTGGGAGGCAGAGGCAGGTGATCTCTGAGTTCGAGGCCAGCCTGCTCCAGGACTGAGCCAGGGCTAGCTACATAGAGAAACCTTGTCTCAAAAACAAACCAGCCAAAACAAATAAGAAAAAAGTAGGGTCTCTTGGTGAACCTGGGGCTCACCAATTTGACTTTCACGGCTGTCGGGCAAGCTCTAAGGGATTTTACTGTTGCTACCTCCACAGTGCTGGGATTACAGGCATGCGCCACTGTAATAGTCAAAGTTCTTTATAGGAACAAACTCATAGGACATACACCACACGTACATGGGGTGTGTGTACACGTACACACACACACACACACACACACACACACACACACACACACGGGGTTTATTAGAGGGGCTTAGAGGCTGTGTTCTGATGAAACCGACAATGGCTGTCTCTTGATAGAAAGGCCAAGAATCCTGTGATGTTCAGTCTCCAAGGCTGGAGGTCTCAGCTGGTCCTCCGTCTATGTTGGAATCCCGGAGAAGTACATGTTCTCATCTCATAACAGAGAAGGAAGGCCTCCGTGGCAGAGTAGATGATCTTGTCAAGAGTGAGGACAACTAGATAAACACAGAAAGCTTCCCTTCTCTCTTGTCCTTTTATGTGGGCTGCCATCAGCAAGAAACAGTCAAACTGACGACTAATTATCCACCACAGCTACCTGCCCAGTTTTCTTTCTTTTTTTAAAATGTGGGTTCTGGGGATCAAACGCAGGCCCCCATATTTGCAAGCCCCTGTTCATGTAATTCTTTAGCTCAGTCAGTCATTTTCTTATTTAACCAGTGTTACTGTGTCAGCCACTGCACAGATACAGAATATGGCTTTTAACTTTACTTATCTTACGCTAAGAGACAGAAATGTGAGTGAGTAATTACAAGAATGGTAAGCAATCACAGGGCCATAGCATCCTAGATAGATGTACATAAATGGCACATGTTAGGGTGTCTTTGATTGGAGAAATGGAATGTTAGGCTGGGAGCTGGCTTTTAAGTTTTAAAAGATTTTTAATTTTTTTTTTATGCTGCCGTGTGTTTGTGTGTGCATCACCTTCCACCTTGTGTGAGGAAGGGTCGTGATACTCACCACTGTGTACATCAGGCTAGCTCTCCCAGGAACATCAGGGGATTCTCTGTTCTCTGTGTCCCATCTCTGTGTTGGAGCGCTGGGATCACAGATCCATGTTTTCCAGTGCCTGGCTTTATGTGGGTTCTGGGATCCTAACTCAGGTTCTCGGGATTATACAGCAAGCACTTTACCTCCTGAGCCATCCTCCAGCCCAGGACACATACTCCTGAAACATAACCTCACGACAGGCGTACAATTCCACCACTCCCACTAGTCCATTCAGCTGTGAATCCATTGATAGATTTTTGATAGAGCAGTATGACCCCAGACTCTTCTGAGCACACTGCACTATGAATCATGGCCTCAGAACAAAGATTTTTATAGTTTAACTGAGTTTCATAAATAAGAAAAGTTTGAGGATCCATTTGAAATAACCCCCTCCCCCCTCCCCTGTCCTTCATCCTTTCCTCCTCTTCCTCCTCCCCCCTCTCTCTCTCTCGCCCTTTCTTCCTTCCTTCCTTTCTTTCTTTCTTTCTTTCTTTCTTTCTTTCTTTCTTTCTTTCTTTCTTTCTTTCTTTCTTTCTTTCCTTTTTAGAGACAGGGCCTCACTTACACTGCTCTCCCCTTCTCAGCCTCAGATTTCTTAACTTAAAATCTTGACACATGCAAGTGTGGTTGTACACTGCTGTGACCCCAGCACTCGGGAGGCTTGAGGCAGGAGGATCACGAGTTTGAAGCCAGTTCTCGGCTACCTAGTGAGTTCCAAGCAAGCCTAGGCCTCATAGTGAGACCTTGCCTCACAACATTATCAATAAAAAGAAAAGATTTTTTTTTTTTAAAGTCAAGAACCAATTTGTTCCTTGGAGACAGAAGTGGAACACAGCCCACACCTCTTGGTGATAGGTCCCTCGGACACAGATATATATTTTTCTGGTTTCTCTAGCAGAATTGGGGCAGATGGTATATACACAGAGGCAGCTGTTGGCTGGGGGAACATCACCTCTTTTGGGAGACTGAAGGACAGGTCTCTGTGATGCTCTTTCGTCTGTGTGGATGTAGTTTACGTGGCTCTGTGGGCCTGTGGATTTCCCCAGCAAGCAGAACTGATTTAATTCATTTCTTTCCTATCCGTTCAATCTCCATTCATATAAACATGTGGGCCTCCGTCCTGAGTCTTTTCTCCACCAGGCTCTGAAGCCATGTGATAGTTCTGCCAGCCTGGGTTCTCTCGACACCACTGCCTTCGGAACTGCCGGCTCACAACAGATATTCGGCTACTTACATTCTCACATATACACTCAGTCCTGTAGATCCTCAGACTCAGCAAGTGGAAAATACTAGAGGAAAAGCGGGGGGGGGGGCTTAGGGGGCTGGGGAAATGGCTTAGTGGGTGAGGAAAAGTGCTTACTGTCTAGGTATGAGACCTGAGGTGGGTCCTCAGAACCCACCTAGAGCAGAACATGATAGCACGCATCTGTCATCCCAACACTCAGATGCTGAGATGGAGGATGGAGACAGGAGAATCCTGAAGAGGATACTCACAGGGCAGATAGCCTCACAGACACATCAGTGAACAAGAGACCCTGGCTTAAACAAGGTAGAAGATGAGGACCAACACCCAAAGCTGCCCTCTGATATCCACAAGCATCCTGTGGCAAACACACATACCACACACACACACACACATTTCATCTGTACTGAGCACGTGCTAACCTGTATTTCTCTTCTCACGGTTCCTTAAACAATGCAACACCAAGGATTCCCATAGCAATTACAGCACGTTAGGGATCTAGAGATGAGTCCCTGTGTTTTTAGTTTTGGTTTTCCTACTTTTGTTTTGAGACAGGGTCTCACTCTGAAGTTGGTGCTGGCCTAGAACTCGTGTATGATCCTCTTGCCTCAGCCTTCCAACCATTGGGATTAGAGTCATGCACCACCCCAGCTGGCTTAGGTAGACAATTTAAAGGACATAGGAATATGTCAATATGTTGTACCACATCGTTTCATGCAAAAGATTGGTATTCATTACTTTTTAATTCAGCCTCACCTATATTCTTAGCACAGGATCAGAAGGCAGCTAGATTCTTGGCCAAAATATCACACAAGTGGCCTCTAACCCAGTTGCTGTTAAGGTCCTTGCTTCCCTTGGAAACATTATGAGCCTGGTCTCTACCATCTACATTTACTCTCAGCAAATCTGTCATTAGGCTCCTATTAGACGGATCTGTTAAGCTCTGCCTACCGCATTCAACCATTTTTCAAGTTCAGACTTCTAAAGTACCCCACGTTCCTCCAAAAAACAATAGTGAGGCCCTTCACGGCAACATCCCCACTCCCCCTAGTCCAGACTTCTGTATCGTTACTTTTCGTTGACCGAAGTGACTTATGGGAGAGTTTATCTTGGCTTATGGTTCCAGCAGAGAGTCTATGATGGATGGGGAAGTCTTAAGGGAGGCGTGACAGCTGGCAGTCAGATCTGGAAGGTGACATGTCACATCTCTGACCCCACACAGAAAGTAAAGAGAAACTGAACCGGAAGTGGAGCAAGGTTATAAACTCTGAAAACCCGCTCCCTAGTTGTTGTGGAATATTTAACTATGTAAAGATGTGTTACATTTGTTTATGCCGCGGAACATTACTTTGACTGTGTAAAGGTGCGTTTCATTTGTTTCTGCTGCCTTTGTTAACGACCTAAAGATGTGTTACTTTTGTTTACGCTGCATTTATTTAATTATGAAAAGATGTGTTACTGTTTCACCATGCCTGCCTAAGGCACTCAATTGGTCTAATAAAAAAGCTGAGAGGTCAATAGTTAGGCAGGAGAGAGAAACAGGTGGGGCTGGCAGGCAGAGAGAATAAATAGGAGGAGAAATGTAGGCGAGAGAAGAGAGAATGAGGGAGAAAGAGAGGGACATGCCTGGGGCCAGAAACCAGGCAGCCGCCAGACAGACAGACACTGGAGGAAGCAGGAAAGTAAGACATACAGCAAGAAAAGTAAAAATCTCCAAGGCAAAAGGTAGATAAAGAGAAACAGATTAAAATAAGAGCTAAGCTAAGGCTGAGCATTCAAAACTAATACTAAGACTCCATATCATGATTTGGGAGCTGGTTGGTGGCCCAAAAGAAAAAACCTGGTACACCCAGTGACGTACTTCCTGTGGCAAGGCTGTACCTACTGAGGGTTCCATAACTTCCTCCCAAACAGCACCACCAACTTGGAACCAAATACTCAGATGCAAAGGCTATGTGGGGTACTTTTCATTTTTCTATCAGTACATGGCTATAAACCCAGGTGGGTATGACACCCAACTACGTTCGTATTTCCAGATTGAGCAAACAAATTTAAAAAATGGGGGAACAGAGGTTAAGTACTGGGGAAGTTTACAGGCAAATTTCAACTTCGGAGGGTTAGATTTTTACCTTATCTAGCCAGAGAGTTTATGTGCCCCTCTGGCCTAGATGAGCTGGTAGCTTCATGACACAGACTTTTCTCTCCCTAGCTTCCACAGGCAGTCTGTGGAGCATCTGTGTTCATAAAAGACCATTGACATTCTAATCTCAGGGATTGGCCCATGATCATGGACACACCAAGAACTACGTTTTCATGCAGACATGCTCAGGTTTTGCAACCCTGCAGTTAAAACCCCATCCTGTGCTGGGAATGTACCTCGGTGGTAGATCACTTGCCTAGAATCCCCCAGTGAGGGGCTGGGGTGTGGCTCAGTGGTAGAGCACCTGCCTAGAATCCCCCAGTGAGGGACTGGGGGTGTGGCTCAGTGGTAGAGCACCAGCCTAGAATCCCCCAGTGAGGGGCTGGGGGTGTGACTCAGTGGTAGAGCACCACATAAGTGCTCACCCCCTCCATCTATTATCTTCAGGGCAGGCCATTTTGGTCCCATTGCTTTTCTACATGGCTATCCATTCTTCATTGCATAAAAATAGTTCACAATCTAGGCATGGGCTGAGGCAGGAGGATCACCATTTTTAGGCCAGTCAGGGCTACATAGTGAGATTGAGCTCAAAAATCAAACCCAAACCCAAATCTAATCTAACCAAACCAAATTTCCCTGGCCTCTCAATGCCTAAAGGCTCCCATGTCATATAAACCTTTGGTGGAATAAGTACGCTGCACTGTCCTCTGCCTAAGTTGTCCTGTATATTGGGAGGGTGGGGGTGACTCACAAATATGGGATTGAGCAAGGACATCACATCTTCCAGCCTTTCCACCAGCTACTCTCTGCTGTGTCTCTGACACTGGCTGGCCTGGGTCTTCAGCGAACAGTTGTAGAGACCTGGCCCCTGATGATCTGAATGCCACAGAAGCCAGGGTTTCCTGGAACCCGACTTCCCTCTTATCTCACAGATGTTTAAAAGTGCTTCCTCCATGCTTTTTGATATGGCTTTTTATTAAACTGGTTTTTTTTTTTTGGATTCAGTTCGCTGCAGATTATAAAAATTCAATACCCTAAGGATCTTGTTGAGCAGGCTCCAAAGAAATGAAAACCACAAGTGGGAGCCAGTAAGTTGGCTCAAGGAGGTAAGGGTGCTTGCTGCCAAGCCTGACTGCTTGAGTTCAGTCCCTGAGACCCGCAGAGAACTGACCCCTGCAAGTTGACCTCTGACCTCCACCTGTGGGCTGTGGTACAAATACACACCCACACATATACATAACTAAGTTTTTTTTTTTTTTTTTAAGGAAGGAAGGAAATGGAACTAGAGAGATGTCTTACTGCTCTATCATGAGAAGTGGAATTGGAATCTGTCTTAGTTAGGGTTTGTATCGCTGGGAAGAGACACCATGACAATGGCAATGCTTATAAAAGAAAACATTTCATTGGGGCTGCCTTACTGTTTCAGAGGTTTAGTCCATTATCATCATGGTGGGACATGCTGGAGAGGTAGCCGAGAGCCCTACATCTTGATCTGCAGACAGCAAGAGGAGACTGAGACACTCTGGTAAGACTTGAGCTTCTGAGACCTCAAAGCCCTCCCCGGCAGTGACACACTTCCTCCAACAAGGCCACACCTACTCCAACAAGGCCACATCTCCTAATAGTGTCCCTCCCTATGTGCCAAGCATTCAACCCCATGAGTCTATGGGGGCCATTCCTACTCAAACCACTACAGAATCCAAGCAAATCCAGTGAGTTACAAATGCCTGTAACTCTAGTTCAAAGAATCAAATGCCCTCTTCTGGTCTCTATGGGCCTACACACACACACGCCTACACACACACACACACACACACACACACACACACACACACACACTGTAATGAAAAGAAAAGAATACAATATTTTTAAAAAGAAATAAAGATTGTTGTAGTTTTTCATGTTCCCTCCCTCCCTCCCTCTCTCCCTCCCTCCCTCCCTCCCTCCCTCCTTCCCTTTCTTGGGGATTAAATGGAGGGCTCCACATATGTTCAGCAAGCACTGTATCAGTTAGCTATATCCCTGTACTTTTTTTTTCCCTTTATTTTTTATTTTAAGGTAAGGCCCTTGCCAAATTGCCCAGCCTGGCCTTGAATGAAAGATCCTCTGGTCTCACTCAGACTTTCGAGCATCAGATGACACCCACATCACCAAGTCCCGCTTTCCATGTATTTTTTTTCCCCAGTGTGAAAAATCATAAAGGCGCTTGCTGTTATTATTCAAAATAACAAGCAACAACAGCGAAAACCATCCCTTCCCCCAAACAAACAAACAAAACAAAACAAAACAAAAACCCTTTATTGAAATGGAGAGCCAGGCTTGGTGACTATGACTGCCATCCCAGTACTTGGGAGGTCAAGTCAAGAATCAGGAGTTAGGGGCCAGCCCAGGCTACGTGAGACTGAAGAGCCAAAAGAACACCCAAATCCCAACAAAGTCCAAACAAACCAAAAATAAAAATAGCCCCTCTCCCCTTAAAAAAAAAAAAAAGCTAACCCGGAACTTACTTTGTAGCCAAGGATGATCTTGAACTTCTGATCCTCCTGCCTCCATCTCCCAAGTGCTGGATCATAGGTTTGCCGCCAGCAAGCCTGGTTTGTGAAGAGCTAGGCAAGCACTCAACTTCAACAACTGAACTACATCCCAATCCTAAACCCCAAACCCACCCACTCCCGCTCGCTCCGCCCCAATAAGAAGCCTAAAACCCCAACCAACCAAACAAAACCAACCCATGCTCAACAGCAAACTTTAGCGGGGTGGTAAGATGAAGTGGAAGCCCCTGAATTCACTCAGCTGACTCTTATCTGTCAGCAGTCTGGTTTCTTTCTCTGGCCTAAGAAATTGAAGATTCAGAGGGCAGGTTTGGATTCCAGTCTTCGGCACTGCTGTGTCTAGGGAAACGGAGGAGGAGGTTGTGGAGACCCCGCAGGGTCATAAATTCGTGTGTTACTACTAAGATGTTTACGGAAGTGAGGGTAAGCACAGAAGCAGCAACTCAGAGGGTCAGAAGTCTCCCAGGGCCCTGGTAAGAAGGACACAAGGCCTGGCTCCGAAAGTAGCGGAATCCGAGTCTCCAGGCCAGATTTTCCCTCTAGCCATTCCGGGCCAAGCTAAGCACAGCAGCTTAGCCAAGAGAAAGGGACGTCTCCCTCGTCTGCCGGGATGGAACAAACCCGCCCGCTTAGAGAGCGCTGAGAACCCCAAGGGTCCCTCGCAGCCTTTAGCAGCCAACATGACTTGACTGCTCCCGGGTCCCGCGCGCTCCCCACTCTCTCCAGACGCCCCCACCCATCCCGGGTGCGCGCGCAAGAGCGGGCCAGCTTCCCCTAGCGGTGCGCTCCGCAGCCTGCGGGTGGCAGCGGCGGTGGCGACTGTCTCTCGGGGAAGAGGGTGGCCAAGGGACCACGGAGGAGGAGTCGGCGCCGCAGCCGCTCCCCTCGGGACCGCGCCCCGCCTTCCGTCGCCACCTGAGCATCCCCTCCTATTTCCCTAGCTGCTCCGGTCTACCCTACCGTCCCCTAGGGGACCGTGTGTACTCTCAGTGTCGCAGCTGCGGTGTCATTGCGCCCGGTGATCGGGACACTCGGATCTTGGTTCCCCTGGGGGCTTGGGATGAGCTGCACGGGCCGTGGTGACAGGCGGCGGAGGCACCCGCGCGCATCCCTCCCCCGCGACATTTAGAGAAGCGTGTAGAAAACTGGTGTGACTTTGGAGGTCCGACTCCTCCTTCCGGCCAGCCTCGCGACACGCCACCTCCTGAGACAGGCCAGTGTGTCCGGCAGGCCTGGAGGCTCCTGTAGGGACTTGGAACGTGTCCGGGAACCCGTGGCGCTGTGCGCACTGGTGAGTTTTGCGGGCGGGGTGGGGGCGGAGAGGACGTAGCGCTGGATCCCTGCTCCCGCCCCTTTCCTGCTGTCCCCCCCACTTTGAGAGAGTCATTGAGATTTGAGCGTGACTGCGGAGCCTGGAGGATGCGGGCACCGGGAGCGGGCTTTTCCTCCTCCCGGAGTGATGGAGAGGGCCGGTGAGCTGAACAAAGACACCCGCCCGGAGGAGCCGGTTCTCTGCTGAAGAAAGCTGTCCTCGCCCCGAGACGGCCGCCTGCGGGCGAGAGACTGTTGGCGGTGCGACTCCAGGAGTGGCGCGCTCTTCCGCCGGCGGGCGCAGAGCAGGAGCCGGGCACCTGCGCGCCACTCCCGCCACATCTCCGGAGCATCCAGACTACCATCGGCTTGTCCCTGAAGGTCCACGTCTCCAGAGGTCCAAAGTCCAAAGGCAACCTGTTCTGGGTGCAGCGAGGAGAGACCCTGGGACCTTTATCTTTTGCTGCCTGTTAGAAGGGACTGCGTGCTGTGGACGGAGCAGGCATTTCACGGACACTTTTGCAAGCGAGGGGCTTTCCATGTGAGTGATCACGCTTGGTCCCCAATAGCCGTGTCTCTGTCGCTTGAGCATCGGCGTCCTGTGGCCAGCAGCACCTGGGATTCCTCCCCACCCCCTGGCCATTGTCCGGTGTGAGGGGTCTGCACTGTCTCAGGCTGCCCTGTGCCTCGCAGGTGAGGCTGGTGGAGGCGTGGGTCCAGGGAAAGGACCGGCCGTGTTGTTTGATGGCTTCACTGAGGAGAGTCAAAGTGTTGTTGGTGTTGAACTTGATCGCGGTGGCCGGCTTCGTGATATTTTTGGCTAAGTGCCGGCCTATCGCGGTGCGCAGCGGAGACGCCTTCCACGAGATCCGGCCTCGCGCAGAGGTGGCTAACCTCAGCGCGCACAGCGCCAGCCCCATCCAGGATGCGGTCCTGAAGCGCCTGTCGCTGCTGGAGGACATCGTCTACCGGCAGCTTAATGGTAAGGACGTGCCCTGACGCCCGTGGGTCGTGGTGCGTGCGGGGGCACAGGGTGATCTCCCTGGCTCTCTGTGCTGTGTACTCTAAGCTGATATCTGAACGCGTCTGATTTCTGGCGTTCGTTCTGGCTCCGTGTCTGGTACGATTGTAGAAACCACTACCTGCTTCTTTCCCATGATGTGCTCAAGCTGGAAGTTTGGTCTCTGCTTGTGACTCCAGCTTAGGCAGGACGGACTGCGGGCTGGGGATGTCTAGAAAGAAATAGCCGTCAGTGCATGGTGTTTGATGGGGGAGCTGGTGCCATGGCTTGCAAAGTGAAGGCTTGAATGAATACATGATTCCTTTAGGTTGAATGAATCACTAAGAATGCAGACTCTTCCCTGCCCTCTGCCTGGGTGCGGGGTGATACTCTGAACCAAGCAGCAACTGAGGTTCAAGTCCTCAGCGAGTCTGGGAAGCAGGCGTTCATTCACAAAGTTCAGCCAAACAAGGAGGCATCTCGGTTTGTAGCGTTTTTCAGAACCTGTCCCATCTACAACATTCTAAATGAGTTACCATCAAAGAGCAGGGTCGGGAGAGCTAATTTACTGTTTCCACGTGGCCCAAGGGACTAATGGTCCCTGGACACTTGCTGTCTTCACAGTGTCCCGTAGTCTATCTAGTATAAAGAAGACATTGCTAGTACACAAGTCGGACTCTCTCTTCCCTTCCCAACCTTTTGCGTGTTCCCATGGCCCGGAACTGTCAGCTGTTGTAATGACTGGCAATAAGTCTTGGCTGTGTCCTAGAGAGACATTACAAATCCGCACGTGTAATGGTAGGACATTACCATTAGTCTGAGGAGGTTCCGGCCCCTCCCCCACACAAGAACCCAGCCAACCAGACTGGGGGAGGTTAAGCAAGCTGCCTGTGTACTGATGTTAGTAAGTAGTACTTTAGAGGTTGGTTGACCACAGAGCCCATGTTTTTGGCTACAAGGCACAGATTTCTTTTCATGTGTCTGTGTGCAGGTGTGTGTGTGTGTGTGTGTGTGTGTGTGTGTGTGTGTGTGTACACACGCACATAGAGGGCAGGGGTCAACCTTGAATGTCTTTCTTCAGGTTCATTTACCTTGGATATTTTGAGACAGGGTCTCTCACTGACCTGGTGCTAACAGAGTGAGGCTGGCTGACCAGCATGCCCAGGGATCCAGCTGGTTCTATTCTCTAGCTCTGGGATTACAAGTACATGCTACCATACCCAGCTTTTTAAAAATTGTGTGTGTGTGTGTGTGTGTGTGTGTGTGTGTGTGTGTGTGTGTGTGTGTAGCTGGTGGCAGAGGACCGGGGAAGACAGCTTTCTTCTATCCCTTTGATGATCCCTTCTGGATAATCCCAGGTGAGGGATGTGGGCAGCCTCCTACACTCCTGAAAAGATGTCATAGTCTTCTTAGTGTCACACCATAAGTAGCCAGGGGGCTTTGAACTTGCACCTTTGGTATGAAGCTGTGGCCCTAATTGTACCTTTTGCAGGTAATGAGACCAGACCATCATGGCAGCCCACCCAGGCCGTGTGGAAGCTCTTCTCCCAAAGACCTCAAGATGAAATGAATAGAACAAGATTAAATCCCTCAGTTCATTTCTAGCACAATTAGAAGTGTGTGGGCTCAGTACTCTGGAGGTGAGGCAGGAGGATCAGAAGCATTGGGCCAGCATGGCTAAAGAAGAAGAGTAGGGACGTTGGAATTATTTTTCTGCATAGATACCTACAGAAACACATTCATGCCGGGCGGTGGTGGTGCATGCCTTTAATCCCAGCACTCGGGAGGCAGAGGCAGGCAGATCTTTGTGAGTTCGAGGTCAGCCTGGTCTACAGAGCGAGATCCAGGAAAGGCACAAAGCTGCACAGAGAAACCCTGTTTTGAAAAACCAAAAGAAAGAAAGAAAGAAAGAAAGAAAGAAAGAAAGAAAGAAAGACACACATTCATAAGACACCCCCAAAATAGCCAGAGCATGCCCACTCTCTAACTACGTGCAGGGATATAGGTCATTTTAGTAACAGTTTCCATTAGGGACATGATATATGTTATGGTCACACCTCTTCATGGCAATTATAAAAATTCTATGTGGTACTATTTATTTGTTTCTTAATTATTTGTTTACTTATTTATTGTGGTGTGAATGCATATGTGTGGAACGTACACGTGGAAGCTGGGGACCAATGTCAGGTATCTTCCTCAGTCACTTCTCTGCCTCGTTTTTTGAGACACAGTCTCTCACTGAACCTGGAGCCTGCCATTTTGGCTACACGGGCTGACCAGCAAGCCCCAGTGACCATCTTTTCTCAGCCTCTCCAGCACCAGGATTATAGGCAAATGCTAGCAAGTCCTGTGCAGCAAGTACTCTAGCCAACGAGCCATTTTCTTGGGTCCCTATGTGATGTGTTTTAAGGGTAGCAGATGTTCATGACCCTCTTAGTATTTGCAGTAACCCTGTGAGGCACCTGCCCTTCTTTGTCCCTTTGAGACTTGCTGGCAGCCACCGAGTGACCATCAGGGCTTTAAAATGACTCTGGAACTTGTTACCTTAGGGCGGGGGCTCTTAGCGCTGTTCCCACTCACCTCCTTAGACCTTACTATCAAAATCCCTTGCAGGGTCTATGTGGATGCAGAATTCAGGGCTCCATGTCTTAGGGGCTTCTTTTCACTAGGCAGAGAGTAGGGTCTGAGACTTTGCTGCTAGTGAACTTCTTACTCTCCATCAGACACTCCTCTGCCTATACCAAACCTAGCAAGGGCGGAAGATAGACTCAAATTACACAGCCAACAAGCAGGCTGGGTACAGCTTGTGAGAAGCCACAGTTTGCTTCCGAGGGGGGCTCTGGGTCTGGCTTCTTTCTCTGAGCCCTTTGCTTTGCAGAGTATGCCCATGCTGGGGAGATGCGGATGCAGCTCAGTTGGTAGAGCCCTTGCCTAGCTGGTGTGAGGCCCCGAGTTCCATCCCTAGCGCCGCATAAACCCGGAGTGGTGGCACAAACTTCTAAGCTCGGCTCTAGGGAGGAGAAAGGACGATTAAGACTCCATCATTGGCTTTCTAGGGAGCTCAAGGCTAGTTTGGGCTACATGAGACTTTGTCTCAACGTGAAAGAAGGATGGAGTGGGGGGTGGGAAGGAAGGTAGAAGAAAACTGACTGGTTGAGTAGGGCGCTAGAAGAGGAAGGCTGGAAGCTGGCTTAGTGACGTCCAGTTGAGAGCTTTTCCTTAGGTGAGCTATGACTTCAAACCGGGACTTGGCAGACTCTGTCTTCCCGGACACTGGGTGATATGTATGGACACGAAACCTGGAGGGTAAGAGCAAGGAGAAGTTGTGTTGTGGAGGAGACCCTCTCCATCCCCACCCTGCCCTCAGGGGTGCCAGTCTTTGTCTGTTCTTGTTTTGAGGACTGCTTATTCCGTCTGTTATACCAGGCTGGCTGCTGTACCGGGGGTGGGAGGGGGTGGGGGGGGCGGGGGGGTGGGGCGGGGGGGTGGGGGGGGTCTTCCTGGTGTGCGGGAGAGATGGGACCAGGGCTTTGTCCTGCTGAGCACCTGTCTCCACCCATTGCCACTGACAACAAAGAAGGAGACCAGGAGCTCTGGGTTCCTTATTCCTTAGCTGGAGCTAGGCACTAGGCACATAGCAGGAGCTCAGTGCCATATGAAGCTGGCATTTTTAAAGTTGTACAGAGCTGTTCTAGCGATATAGTTCTGTGGTAGAATGCTTGCCTAGTATGTGCAAGGTCTCAAGTTTGATCTCCAGAGCAACAAAAGACATACCAAAAAATAAAAATAAAAAAATAAAAAATAAAAAGCCACTCTGGTTATTTAAAGCTCTCCTGTGGTCCCTTGGGTCTAGCAGGAGAAATTCATGGAGATTCCATCTTCCTCTGGATGGGTTTTGGTTTGCTTGATTGTTTCCACTTGTTTTGAGGCTGGGTCTCATGTGGCCCAGGCTAGCCTGAAACTCCCCTAAGTAGCCAAGGATGACCTTGAACCCCGTGATCCTCCTGCCTCCACCTCCTCAGTGCTGGGATCACAGGTCTGCACAGGCCGTTCTCTGAGGATCTCCATCTCGGTTCTTGTGATTGGCTTCCCCTCT
Source organism: Peromyscus eremicus (assembly GCF_949786415.1). Taxonomy (NCBI): domain Eukaryota; kingdom Metazoa; phylum Chordata; class Mammalia; order Rodentia; family Cricetidae; genus Peromyscus; species Peromyscus eremicus. The sequence goes on along the minus strand of NC_081438.1, from coordinate 21,048,653 downwards.
GCTGATTTGCTGAGACGCACACCCCTTATTGACCTTAGGCTCCATAGCCTACGCATTGAAACTCAGTCTCTGAGAAGAGCTGGTTATGACAATTTCTCTGCACAGTCTTCAACTCTGTCCACCCGTCCAGGCTCGGCTCTTGTGGTTGAGGGTTGCTGAATGTTATGTGGGCAGCAGTCCTGTTACTTTGAGCTGCTCAAGGCTTTAGTGACCGTCCCTTTGCAGTCTTATCCTGAACTCTTATGCCTCAGTGGGTTTAACTTTGGAGTCCAGAAATGACTCGAGGTTTTTTTTTTTTAAAGGGCTGGAGCCCTATTTTAGACTTTTACATCCTACCTCGTCTCTTACCATCTGTGCCTCACATATATGGTGGGCAGCTGAGGTTTATTGATAGCTGGATGGGAACTAGGTTTTAGGAAGGAGATGATAACCACAGGGAAAAAAATAAAACCCTAAGATTGCAAAGGCTGGGATGGGTAGTATGGTGAAGGGAGACTTAGCTGGGAAGACTGAGTGTAAGAAAGCCGCCTTGTCTTCATCATATTGCCTCCGTTATCTTTCCTATTATCATCTCAATTCCACCATCTTGGCTCTGCCATCTGGCCAATGTTTTCTTGCGTCTGACACGTTGCCTCTGCCATGCTGTTCCCATCATCTTGTCCACACCATCTTCCTCTCTGTCTTGTCTCCCCATCTTGCCCTTACTATCTGCACCCCCCACCCCCCTCTAGCCCTCACATCTTGCCTCCCCCACCTTGGTGTAGTCAGAAGTTTTTCTGTGTCCTGTTTTGCCCGCAATCAGGACTCTCCCGCTCGCATCCCCCAGCCGCTGGGCCCCAAGTAAACACACAGAGTCTTATAGTATTTACAAACTCATGGCCATGGCCTATGGCTCAAGCTTCTTGCTAGCTAGCTCTTATAACTAAACTCAGCCCATTTCTATTAATCTGTATGTCACCACGTGTTCCGTGGCTTTACCTGTGTGTGCCATTACACACTCTTCCCTGGACGGGGATGGCGTCTCCCCTCTCTGCCTTTCTTCTTCCTTTCTCTCTCTTGGATTTCCCACCTGCCTCTAAGCTGCCTTGCCATAGGCCAAAGCTGTCCATTTGTTAACCAATGGGAACAACACATATTCACAGCATACAGAAAGACATTCCCCGGCAATTTGTTCTAGCCTTTTCCTGCCTGAATGAAGTGAACTAGCTCCTTCAAGGAGCTTGGAAGTAAGGTGGTATACCAAATTAGACACTATACCAGGTTAGACACTAGCCAGCATCGGTATATTTGGGTGTATGACTTTATATTATGAGTATAGTTTAATATTCCTTTCTGCAGCATGGAATCAGCTCATAGAACATCTGGAAAAGCCTTTTAAGAATCACACAGAAGAAAGCCAAACTCTTTTTAAAATCTGTTAAAGCAGTTGCCCGACGGTTCTTATAGACCCAGACACTGATTTCCTTGTTGTTGGAATTCCCCCAGTCATGAGGTACGTGATTTTCGGTTCCCTGTCACCTTTTCCGTCACCTTCTAAGGAAGTTATTTATTTCTCTCATTTTAGGGATGAGAAAGGTGAGAAATAGAGATATTGTTAGATTTAGCTGGTGTGATACAGCGAGAGAAGGGCAGAGTGGAGGATTAGGAACATGCCTTTCCCCCTTTCTTCCAGGACCCTTGCAAGGAGCGGTGGGGAGAGGAAGGGGGGCCCATGCAAGTCTCACCCCCGCCTCCGAGTCTCCCAGCACAGTGAATTGGAAGTGGGAACCCGCGAGCTTCGGCCCTCTTCTCTGTCAGCCCTGGGCAGCTGTGTCGTAAGAGGAAATGCAATTGATTTCGAGTTAGTTTCCAAATTTAGATTTCAGAGGGATATTGAATAGAAGCCGGGTTGCTTGGAGAAATTGAAAAATCTTTGCGGAAATAGAAGTCAAAATTACCTACCCTGCTCCTGCCTCTAAGCCACATGAGTGGACGGAGCTGAAAAACTAAAACTGCAAAAAAGAAGTAGAAAAAAAAAAAGGACAAAAACTAAAACATTCCCAGATAACCCAAGGGCTGTGCGCCAAAATTCTCCAGGCAAGGGAGAGTGAGTTGGTATAGTGAGCACAGAGGGAAATCTGCTCTCTCTTGACTGCAGGTTAGAGCCAGAAAAAAAAAAAAAAAAAAAAAAAAAAAACAGGATTATGGGCAGCCCAGGCTGGCCTCAAACTCTCTATATAGCCGAGGGTGACCAACAACTTATGATCCTCCTGCCTTTGCTTCTATGGTGCTGGGGGACGGGTGTGTATCACGATGACCAGTTTGTTTGTTTGTTTCCAATGCTGGGATAGAATCTAAGGCTTTGAGAATGCTATGAAAGCACTCTACTAGCAGAGACAGTCCCAGGCCAAGACTGTCTTGGTGGCCGGGCGGTGGTGGCACACGCCTTTAATCCCAGCACTCAGGAGGCAGAGGCAGGGGGATCTCTGTGAGTTCGAGGCTAGCCTGGTCTACAAATCGAGTTCCAGGAAAGGAAAAAGACTGTCTTTGGTGATTGACAGATCCAAACCCAGCATTGTTTCCCTTTTCCTACCTAGATAACGGTCAACTTTTACGTTGACTGTGGATGCTGAGTGGTAGCTGCATTTCCTTGGGGAGGGGGCAGGAGAAGACAGTGAATGTTCGTATTAAAACCAACCAACCACTGCATGGTCAGGCAGAGAGATCAGTGAGAAGAACACTTGCTGGTCTTATAAAGGACTGGGGTTTGGTTCCCAGTATCCCTTAACTCTGGTACCAGGGGGTCCTGCACCATCTTCCGGCCTCTTCAGGTACCAGGCCTGCACATACCTCCATGCAGCCAAAGAGTCATACAGACAAAATAAGAATAGTAATACATCTTTAAAAACCTCAACCACTGGGTTGGGGAGATGGTTCAGTAGTTAAGAGCACTGGCTGCTTTTGCAGAAGACTGGAGTTCCATTTCCACCATGCCAGGTGACTCAAAACCGTCTGTAACTCCAGCTCTAGGGCAGTGCTCCGCAACCTTCCTAGTACTGTGTGTGACCCTTCCATACAGACCCTCATGTTGTGATGACCCCCCAGCCATCAAATTATTTTTATTGCTACTTCATAGTTGTAGTTTTGCTACTGTCATGTAAATATCTGATCTGCAGGATATCTGATATGCGACCCCTGTGCAAGGGTCATTGGATCCCCACAAAGGGCTGGGGACCAACAGGTTGAGAACCGCTACTCCAGGGGATCTAACAACCTCTTCTGGCCTCTGAGGGTACCTGCACACATAGAAACATACACATATATAAAAATAAAAATTAACCAAAAAAAAAAAAAAAAACTGGATCGCTGTAGAGGAGACTAGAAGGAAACCCAGCTTGCGCGACTTCTCTATGCTCAGTCTAGGCATTCAGCGGGGCCTGGAGACAAGGCTGGCCAGTGTTTTAGAAGGCTTGGTCCATGGATGGAGTCTGGGTACTGGAGCCAGGTGCTTTTCCTTAAGCCCTGTCATCTGGTTGAGGCTGGTTCCTCCTGGAGAAATGGGGAGCTCTATTCTTGGACAGCACAGACATGCAGACAGGTCTGAGCCGTGTGGGTGTCAGACACCCTGTCAGTGGGTAGCAGCTGCCTCCTGCCCAGCCCAGGGGTAGCAGAGGAAGCAGCCAGCATCATCATCCTTATTGTGTCATTATCACATCATCATCATCATCACCATCATCATCATCATCACCATCATCATCACCATCATCACCATCATCATCACCACCACCATCATCATCATTACCATCATCAAACATCATCATTACCATCACCATCATCACCACCATTATCACCACCACCACCATCATCATCATCATCATCATCACCATCATCATCACCATCATCATCATCATCGAAGAGATCCAACCGCCCCAGACCTTTGCTTGCTGACAAATCGGGAGACTCCTTATTGGAAAGGGAGAAGGCTTAGCCGTGAGAGTGAAGGATGACAAGGAGAGAAAAGGAGCACGGACGAGGCAGGCCTGAGGCCCCGAGACAGCTGAGACGAGACAACTCGCGAGTCTTTGCGACGCCTGCAGAAGCAGGGTTGTGGAGCAGTGTCAGACAGGGCCAGTTTCATTTCCAGATCTGTCAAGTTATGAATGCTGCGATTTCAGGTCAGTGGCTTCACTTTTTAGTTCTAAAGTGGGGTCATGCTATGTCAGGATGAGTGGAGAATAAAAACATAGGGTGTAGGGTGGGGGGGTGGCATTTCTTTCTGTTGGCACCCTGCTTGATTGTTCCAGCGTGAGGACCTGAATTCAAATCCTCAGACGCCACATAAAAAAACAAAACAAAACAAAAAACACATCTGGGTGTGGTGGCATGCACTTATGATCCCAGTGCTGGGGAGATGGAGATGGGAAGACCCAGGGAGATGGAGATGGGAATACCCGCATATCTGTGCACACTGCTCACACATGATCCCATGTGTGCACATGCACACACACACACACACACACACACACACACACACACACACACGAATGCCCGTGCCAGTAGCAGCTGTGGCAACGTCAAATGGCTAAAAGGCACCTGTGTGCTGACTCCCCATCATATTCCTGATTTCCATAGGCATCTTGGGCCACAGCGCTTGCCCGATAAATACTTCCCAAGCAAGCCAACGGACAGCGGGACTGTCGGACAGCAGAGCGTGACCCTGGTTATAAGATCCCAGAGGAATGAGAAGGGATTCTTCTTGTTTAATTCTCGTACTCCATAGACTGATATCCTTGCTGTTGTCTTTTGAGACTGGGTCTTACGTAGTCGAGGCCGCCACCCCGCCCCTTGGGTTATAGCCGGGGATCGTCTAGACTGGCTGTGCTGTGTCCTGTCTTTTGACATGGTGACATGGCAGCATCCGTAAAATTCACAGATGAGGATTTGGTGTCACAAAAAAACATTGCAAAGTAAACCTCATCGCGTTTTAAGGAGGTTCCTGCTTTTGTGCTGGACTGTGGGTTGCACGAACCTGCTAGACTAATGTGTGGCCCCTTTCCCTTCCATGCGTTTGCCTGAAGCAGTTTCTGCTTCATTTTTCTTTCCCTCCTGATAACCCCACCCCTCTCCTTACTTACACCGGCAGCCTCTTACAGCAGCCTGCCCCCTCGGCCACGGTTTCATTTTCTGTAGTTTTAATTATTAGAGGCCATTGGCAATCAGCAGTACAATAAGATTTTTGAGAGAGAGAGAGAGAGAGAGAGAGGTTTCGAGCTGCTCACATAACTTTTATTATAGTGTATTGTTGTAATTGACTCTTTCATTAGTAGTTATCATTGTTAAACTGTTGCTGGGCTTCACTTATTAGTTAAATTTAATTATAGGTACATTGTGTGGTGTGTGTGTGTGTGTGTGTGTGTGTGTATGATGTGTGTGTGTCTGTATGTATGTGTGTGTGTGTCCGTGTGTGTGGTGTGTGTATATGTGTGTGTATGTGTGTGTGGTGTGTGTGTCTCTGTGTGTGGTGTGTGTGGTGTGTGTGTATGTGTGTTGTGGTGTGTATGTGTGTGTGGGGTGTGTGTGTATGTGTGTGGGTGTGTGTGCTGTGTATGTGTGTGGTATGTATAGTGTGTATGTGTGTGGTGTGTGTAGTGTATATGTGTGTGTGGTGTGTATGTGTGTGTATGATGTGTGTATGATGTGTGTGTGTATGTGTGTATGGTGTGTGTATGTGTGTGTGTGTGTGTGTGTGTGTGTGTGTGATTGCAGGTGTGCATGTGGAGGTCAGAGGACACCTCAGGTATCAGGTGTCACTTCCTACCCTGTTTGAGACAAGGTCTTTTTTTGTTTTTTTTTGTTTTTTTGTTTTCCAAGACAGGGTTTCTCTGTGTAGTTTTGCGCCTTCCCTGGAACTCACTCTGTAGCCCAGGCTGCCCTCGAACTCATAGAGATCCGCCTGGCTCTGCCTCCCGAGTGCTGGGATTAAAGGCGTGCACCACCACTGCCAGGCGAGACAAGGTCTCTTGTTGCATAGGTCAGACTAGCTGACCTGAGACTCTCCAGCCTCCACCTTCTCTTTTGACATATAAGCACTGAGATTACAGAGATATGCTACAATGTCTGGCTTTGAGTGGGTTCTTGGGATATGAACTCAGGTCCTCGCACTTCTGTGGAAAGTGCTTTACCCTCTCAGCCACCTGTCCAGCCCAGGGGTTTGTTTGTTTTGTAACAGAGTGTACAGGATGGAGTTATCAGCTTTATATTACTGTACTATATACCGGAGATTAAATCCACACATGAACGGAGATCCTCAGGTGGGCTGGTATGATCTGTAGTTTCAGTGACCGCTGGGAGATCTTGGTGCCCTGCAGTGTGTCAAGTCCTCTTATAAAGGATGTTGGCCACTCACATGGATGAGCTAGCATGTCCTTGTCACTAGGTGTGGACTACATGCCAGAAATAGAAGAGTAGACAACGATACCTAGACTTTGCATGATACTAAGAAACAACAGTGTGTGCATGTGAATGTATGTGCATATGCATGCTCATGTGTGTTCAATTGCACATGTGTACACAGGTGTGTATGCATGTGTGTGTGGGAGTTGTGTAGGTAAAAGTCAACCTTGGCTGTTGTTCCTCTGGCTTCTGTTCGCATTTATTTTTTTAGACAATGTCTATCACTTGTCTAGGGCTTGGCTGGCCAGTGACACCCTGGTGCTGGAATTCCATGTATATTTTTATGTTAGTTCTGGGCATGGAATCAGTTCCTCATGCTTGCAAGGCAAGTGCTTGGCTATGGGCCAGTGTCAGTCTGTCTGTGATTTTAATCTACTGATAGACCAAGAATGGACGTGAGGGGCTGGAGAGCTAGTTCAGCAGTTAAGAGCACTTGCTGCTTAATCCTGAGGATAAGAATTCAGATCCCACCATCTCATTGGATGGCTCATGAACACCTGTAACTACAACTCCACAGGATCACACACCTTCTTCTGACCACCAGGAGTCTTCTCCACACATGTGCACATATGTTCCCACCCCACATGCATATGTACATGTGCTCAAGGTGCAAGGTCATATGCATGCATGGGTGTAGAGGTCAGAGGCTGACTTTGAATGTCTTCCTCAATTGATTTTTTACCTTGAAAGATAAAGCGTGTTTGTATGTGAGTCCAGCCATGGAGCCCATGCACGGGTCAAAGGATGACTTTTGGGAGTGAGTTCTCATCTTGTACCTTGATGTTGGGTCTTGGTTGGTATTTGCTAATCGGCCCTTGAGCTTCTGGACACCTGTGTTTCTGTCTCTCATCTTGCTGTGGATGGCACGTCCCTGGACTTATATTTTAGTTTTTGTGACAGGGTCTCTCATGGAACCCGGGCTCTCTGATACAGCTGGACTGGCTGGCCAGTGAGCCTCAGGGATCCTCTTGTCTCCATCTCCTTAGTTCTGGGATTACAGATGTGCACTACCACATCTGCCTTTTTTATTTTATTTTATTTGTTTTGCTTTGTTTTGTTTTTCAAGGCAGAGTTTCTCTGTGTAGTTTTGGTGCCTGCCCTGGATCTTGCTCTGTAGACCAGGCTGGCCTTGAACTCACAAAGATCCGCCTGCCTCTGGCTCCCGAGTGCTGGGATTAAAGGCGTGCGCCACCAATCACCCAGCCACATCTGCCTTTTGACATGGGTTCTGCAGATCCATATCAGGTCCTCATGCTTGTTCAACAAACACTTTACTGACCAAGCTGCTCCCCCCCCCCCCCCACCTCCCAGCCTGGAGGCTTGAATTCTTCTACTCAGTGGGAACCAGACTTGGGTCCTCTGCCAGAGCTGCAAATGCTCTTAACCACTGAGCCAGCTCTCCAGCCCCTTCTCTCAAATTTTAAAAGAAAGACCGAAAAGATAATTTGAACATCCATTACCTTTGCTAGCTCTTTTATTTCTTCTCTCCCCCTCCTCTTTCCTCCTTCAGGCCCTGCCCCAACACTCCCATAACACTTAGAATAAATGCAAGATCCCCGAGGATAGACCTTCCTATCCCATGGCAAACCCTTCCGTCTATCTTTGGATTCTAATGACATGTGGATGACAATCATCTTCACCACGGATAGAGGTTTTCCCTTTTAATAACAACCTTCCTACCTGCGGAGCCCCTGCTTCGCCATGCATGAGTAACAGTGCTCTGTCACGGTGATGGGTGGCCACATCCTTAAGTCACTATGGAACATGTCAACAGTGTGCATGTACTGGGGTTCCAGACGAGCCTCCACCCTAGCCTCAAAGAGCAGGCCTAAGGGTGTGATTAGCACTTACCCAAGGGTGTCCTGGGGCTGTCCAGGTACAGGGTGTGTGCTCAGGTGCCTCTCCTGGTGTCCCTCCCTGGTCCAAGGATAGGAAGGCAAATCAAGAGACTTGGGTTCTATGTCTGTTCTCTTTCTGTTTTACTCCCTGGTGGGTGGGGTGTGCATATATGTATGCAAGTACACATGTTTGCATTTGCCTGTGAAGGTCAGAGGTCATCCTTGGCTGTGGGTCCTCAGGTGCTGGTCAGTGCCGAGTCTTCTAAGATAGGGACTCTTGCTGGCAGGGAACTTACCAACTAGGCTAGGCTGGCTGGCCAGTGAGCCCCGGGGATCTGCCTGTCTCTGTGGCTCCAGTGTCAGGTTCATAAATACAACACACACACACACACACACACACACACACACACACACACACATACACACACATAATTATTAATTCATCTGGATTCTCATGGTGTTTTGCAGGGTCAGCTTTTAGCCCTTGAATCATAGTGAGTTATCGACATGGTCTGACTTAATAGTTTGTAAGAGAATACATTTTGTTCATCTGCCTGTCATTGGGGAACTCATTTACCATCCTCCTGCCTCAGCTCCTCAAGTGCTGGGACTACAGGTAGGCAAACACCATATCCAGCTCCACAACTATTTACTGAGATCGTCTCTCGTTTCGCTCTGTCGCTGTGACAAACACCTTGACGAAGACCGACTCAGGGATACAAGGGCTTGTTTTGGGCTCACAGTTCCAGAGGTATAGCATTCCCTCACGGTGGAAAATGCATGGCAGCAGGAGCCTCTCAGCACCATGACAATCAGGATCCAGAGAGAACACATTGCATCCCTACACAGAAACGAGAGAGAGTCTGAGAGAGGGAAAGAAGTGAGGCCAGGCTGTAAAGCCTCAAAGCCCACCCCCAGTGACATACTTCCTCCAGCAAGGCCCCATCCCCTAAAGGTTTCATAACATCCCCCCCTAAACAGCGCCACCTGCTGGAATCCAAGTGTTCAAACACACGCACCGACCGGGAACATTTCTTGTTCCAACCACAACATCTAAAGCATTTCCTCCACCAAACCTACTTATCTCATTATACCGGTTCATATGCAAGGAAGCTGGACTTCGGGAGATTTAAATAAGTTGTCTAGAGACACCCACCGGTAGCTCCGTTCTGCACCACTCACGGCACAACTGGTATGTAGTGAGCCTGAGGTGTGAAAGAAGGATTTGTCAGGTGACAGCTGGTCCTGGGGCTGCAGAGGGGAAGTGGCCAGGAGCGAGGGAAGAATCAGAACTGCCGGCAACAGCCTATGGCAGGATGAAGCTAGAACGTCCTTCACTCAGGCTTAGCAGTCACCCATGTGTAAAGTTGTAAAGCTGTTAATTTTAGGGGGCTCTAAATTATGCTGTGTGAGCTTTAAATCCAGCCCATAATTAGAATAAAATGTGAGAAAAGTGAAATTGATATTAAGTTAATTAAAAGGCTTTGCTTATATTGCAAGGAAATTAGCACAACAGAGTGGGAATGCTGACATGTGCTCATTGTTAATTTCTTCTGTTTGGGCAAAGCTCAGCAGGCCTCAGGCAAGCCTTACTCTCTGGAGTCTGCCTTATCCCCCCTTCTCCCTGTCCCCCCCCCCCCCAACCACTTAGCCATAGTACTTGGATAACTGATTGCATATCCATCCTGTGGAACCATCAAAGTCGATCATGTACCCATCCTGTTGGGATTGCCAGGCTCGATTCTGTGTTCGTATTACTGGGATCATTATGGTAGCTCACGGATCCACCTTATTGGGATTAGTATGGTCAATCACATGTTTGTATTATTGGCATCACTGAAGTTTCCGCTGGGCAAAAGCCAGAGTGATCTTGCCATCGAGGGCCTCATGGAATATTTGTCTATTAAGAAATAGGCTGTCTATCTGCACTTGGGATCTTGTCTTTTTTTTTTTTTTTCTTCTTCTTCAGGTTTTTGAGCCAGGGTTTTGCTCTGTGATCTAGGCTCTAACATCAAATTTCTGATTCTCCTGCCTCAGCCTCTGGAGTGCTGGAATTCCAAGTGTAAAGATGTATGTCACCATGCCCATCTGCATCTGTTTATGGTTTTTATTTTTTCATTTTTCCATTTGTGTATTTATATAGGTATGTATTTTTTTTTTTATTTTGTGTCTACTTTGTTTACTTGAGGCAGGGTCTCTCACTGACCCAGGACTCATGATGTAGCCTAAGCTAGCTGGAGGGTGAGCCCCAGGGTTCTGACTATCTCTGCTTCAACGTCCCTGAGAGTACAAGTGTTTGCCACTGTATCAAGATTTATTTTATTTTATTTTATTTTATTTTAAATCTGGATTCTGAGGATTGAACTCAGGTCCTTATGTGCCAGGCGGGGGCTTGCTCATTCCATGACACGGCACACATGTGAAGGTCAGAGGACAACTTTCAGGGGGCAGTCCTCTTCTTCCAACATGTGGACCTCAGGGGTTCAAACTCAGGTCATCAGGCTTAATAGCAAGTGTCTTTACACCCTGAGCTCTCTTGCTGGCCCTGATTTTTTTTAATGTATATGTGTCACTGGTTGTGTGTGTGTGTGGGGGTGCACATGGACATGTATGTATATACACAGGAAGGCCAGAGGACAACCTTTAATATTGTTCCTTGGATTACTTTATTTATTTGAGGCAGGGTCTCTCACTGACCTGTTGCTCATGAAGTAGGCCAAACTAGCTGGATGGCAAGCCTCCAGGTTTTGATGATCCCTGCTTCCTCCTCACTGAGAGTACAAGTGTGTGCCACCTGTATCCAGACCTGGTTTTTAAAGTCTAGATTCTGAGGATTGAACCCAGATCCTTATACTTGCAGGGCAAGGACTAATTTACTCTGTGAGCCTTCTCCCCAGGACTCAGTCTCTGTTTTCAGTATGATCAGCAAATATAAATTGAACTTAAATTATGAGTGGGGTGGTAGAAAATGGCTGGAAGGAAAGACACCTATTTCCTTTCTAATGTTTATTATTGTCGTTATTTTGAACTATGTATGTGTATCTGTGTGTGGGTGTGTGTATGTGAGTGTAGGGGTCTATGCAGGCCAGAAGAGAGCGTCAGAGCCCCTGAAGCCGGAATTACACTTGATTGTGAGCTGCCTGACATGGGTAGTGGGAGCTGAACTTGGGTCCTTTGTAAGAGCAATAGTGCTTTTAACCCGAAAGGCATCTCTCCAGCCCTGAAAGTCACTGGAAGCCAACATCTGTATTTAATCTGTTGTTGGCTTTAAGAAAACGAGTTTCTTCTCAGCGTTCCAGCATCCTGTTTACAGGATAATCACTCCTACTTATGTTCATTGTGGAGCCGAGGCGCTAAGTACTGAAATATAGAGTGGCTGTTTGCAGTCATAACAACTAAATAATATATGCATTGTCTTTATTATGGCTGATAGAAACTGGCATTTTCCAAGATGAAGCAAGGCGAAAAGGTTAGTTTAAGAACTAGCAATTAAAAAAAAAAACAAAAACAAACAAACAAACAAACAAAAAACCCCAAAAAACCCTGGCCTGTGCTGTCTCTGCATTCTAAATCATGCAAACATTTAAGTTTGTGCCAAAGTCACCCAATTGCCTTTCGAGCAATTACCGAAATGCATTCAGAGATAAAAATGGAGTTCAGGGAGGAATATTTAAGAGCTCTTTAATGAGGTTAAAATCCTTACTAATTTGCCAAGTTTCTGTGAAACCTACTTTGTTTTTTCATGTTTTTTGTTGGTTGTTTTTTTGTTTTTTTGTTTTTTTCCTGTCTGCCCATCTTCCTGCAGTTGAACTGATTCCAGCAGTTTTCGAATAAAGGGGTGAAGAGGACTGTGAAAGTCTACAAACCTCAGGAATTATTTCTTTTCCTTTATTAGCTAAAGATGAATATTCAGGGAGATGTAGAACCCCTTGGGCTTCGTTTACTCTCTGTAAGCTATTCAAAAAGAGAACAAAGCTGAGTAGTGGTTATAATAGGTGGTTTGAATTAAACTCTTCCTTTTTTCTTTTTTAAGACACGATTCTATGCTCCCTGGCTAGCTTTAAATTCGCTCTGCAGCCTAGGCTGGCCTTGAACTTACTTTGCAGCACAGTATGATGGCTAGCTTTCAATGTCAATGTCTTAGGGTTTCTATTGCTGCAATAAAACACCATGACCAAAAGGAACTTGGGGAAGAAAGGATTTATTTCTTCTGTAGTTCCAGGTAAACAGTCCGTCAGGGAGGGAAGTCAGGGCAGGACCTTGGGAAAAGGAACCGAAGACAGGAACTGAAGTACAGAGAAAGACAGCTTATTAGCTTGTTCCATCTGCTCTTTTCTATACCCTAGGACCATCTGCCCAGGGGTGGTACCACCCACAATGGGCTGGGCCTTCCCTCATCCATCACTAATTAAGAAAAAGACCCACAGGTTTCCCCACAGGCTAATCGGGTGAGGGCATTTTATCAATTGAGGTACCCTACTCCCAAATGACTATAGTTCTGCTAAGTCGACATAAAACTAGCCAGTGCAGTGAACTTCATTCAGCCTAGAATCACCCAGGAAGAGAATCTCAATGAGGGATTGTTGACATTGGACTAACTTATGCAAATGTCTGGGGGAGTTGTTTTAGTTAAGTCAGTTGATGTAGGAAGACCCAGCCCACTGTGGGCAGCACTATCCCCTAGGCAGAGGGTCCTAAACTTCATAAGAGTCAAGAAATCAACCTGAGCACAAGCAAGTGAGCGAACCTGCATGCATGCATTCATTTCTCTCTGTTCTCGATGGCGAGTGTGATGTAGCTGGCCGCTTTGGGCTCCTGCCTCCTTGCCTTCTCTGCACTGATGAACTGTAACCTGGACCTGTGAGCTGAAACAAATTCCCTTTCCCCCTAAGCTACATATATATATATGTGTCAGGGTATTTCATCATAGCCACAGAAATGAAATGAGGTACACTCAGGCTGGCCTTGGACTCGGAATCTTCCTGTATCATCCTCCCCCAGTGCTGGGAGGCATTACACTTGTCTCATTTCTTCAACTTCTCTATCATCTTCCTCATTCAAATCTTATTTTGCAAAACTAAAGTTAGTCCATGTCTCGTGGTCTCCCCATCCTCTCCCTGAAGCATCATTATTCATTCCTGCTCCTCTTTGGGGTCATAGGAGACCTTAGTCTGTTTGCCCTGTCGTCCCCCACCCACATACACACACAAGAAAGGATATAGCATTCACAGTTCACATTTTCATTAAAGTGGAAGTTAACTTTCCAGAAGTGTTTCTCTTGAAAGCCTGAACTAGAAAATTCTATAACATTGAGTTCCAGACAAGGGTCAGCGAAAGTAACCTGAATGCAGTCAGCTCTCACCATAACCACCTAAATAAAGTCCAGGGCATTTCATGCAATGGACTAGGAAGGGGTTCTGAAGTTAGATATAGTCTGTATTAGTCAGCTTTGCATGGCTATGACAAAATCATTGAGGCAACCAAATTAAAAAGAGGAAAGACTTATTTCAGTCCGTGGTTGGTCGACCATTGTTTGGGGGACTTTAGCAAGTGAACACGAGAAAGATGCTCATGGATGGCATAAAGAGAAAGAGGAAAGGTGATGGGGGAGGGTCTAGGAGTCCAATATCTCTTTCAAGGGCACTCCCAGGGACCTCACTTTCATCCATCAGGTCCTGTTTCTTAAAGATGTATTTATTATGTATACAGTGTTCTGCCTGCATGTGCACCTGCAGGCCAGAAGAGGGTGCCAGATCTCATTACAGGTGGTTGTGAGCCACCATGTGGTTGCTGGGAATTGAACTCAAGACCTCTGGAAGAGCAGCCCCTGCTCTTAACCTCTGAGCCATCTCTCCAGCCCAGGTCCTGTTTCTTAATGGTTTGATTCTATAATCTGCTTATCAAGCCCTCAACACATGAACATCCGGGAAACATTCTAGATGGAAGTGATGTAAGAATCTCAAACGTCCATTTGGGTATTTAAGAAGGCCAAGGCAAAGCTTTGGGTTTGGGAGACTCATGGTGATGGCTAATCTTCACGGTCACCTTGAATGCGGCATGACCAGCTGCTTCCTACTGTCACTATTCTTTCTCCTCCCATAATAGACAGTGTCCTCCAAGTGTGAGCCTAAGTGGCTTCTGCCAGGTGTTTGATCACAGCAGTAACAAAAATGACGGACACACTCACATAGCATTGGCGAGCCTAAGTTTACCTAGAGGGCAGCTATTATCCCTATAAGTCCAACAAAAGCTCTGCAAAGTGAAATGTACAGAATGTCTTTAAAAGTAGGTTGGTATAGAAGATTGTGGAATAGCGTTATTGATGTGGTGATGGTGACAGTTATGGCCACCAAGGAACAAAACTAGTAATCCCCCCACAGCTCAGTTTTGTCCCCTGTAAAAATCTAGATAGTGGAGACATGCGTTCAAATTCTGGAATTTTATGGGATCAGAAAGATAGATTTGTAGTCAGGCAGTGGTAGCACATGCCTTTAATCCCAGCACTCGGGAGGCAGAGGCGGGCAGATCTCTGTGAATCTGAGGCCACTCTGGTCTATAGCGCGAGATCCAGGACAGACACAAAAACTACACAGAGAGACCTTGTCTCAAAAAACAAAAAACAAACAAACAAACAAAGACAGAACTGTGTTTGACAGATGACTCAGTTGGTAAAGTGCTTGTTACATAAGCATGGAGGCCTGATTTTGTCCCTAGAACCCAGGTAAAAATGCCAGATGTGGTAGCAGATGCTTGCAATTCAAACTAGGGAAGTGGATGCAGGAGGGTCCCTGGGGCATACCAGCCAGTTAGCCTAACCCAATGGGTGAGTTCCAGGCCAGTGAGAGACCCTGCCTCAAAAAACAAGGTGGGTGGCTCCCAAAGAATAATACCCAAGGTTGACCTCAGACCTCTCCATGAATGTATCTACATGTACTTGCATACATATGCATACCTCAATGGACATATATTCACATGTACACATACATTTGCTCAATAAATACATAAGGTGTATTTAAGGAAAACTGAGTACATGTCAGTGTAAATGATAGTTGAAACTGGTCATATCTGCATCTTTAAAATATTTATTTTTCTTTATGTGTATATGTGTTTGAGTGTGTGCATATGAGTGCAATGCCCACAGAGGCCAGAAGAGGGCATCAGATTCCCTGAAGCTGGAGTTACAGGTGATTGTGAGCCGCCTGATGTGGATGCCGGGAAAGAACTTTAGTCTTTGGCAAGATGAGCAAATTCTCTTGATCACTGAGTCAGTTCTCAAGCCCCCAGATCTGCATCTTCAGGAATAGATCTAAAGGAATGGGAAGTGCTTTTTCCACGGTTTTCAGAATGTTTTCTGTACTTTCTTCTGATCAAAAGGTGGCACTTCATCCTCCTGTAGTCGCTTATGTTCTGGCTTTAATGTCTTCTAGTGAGCAAAATCCAGTGAAAGAATGTCTCATGACTTCTGAGGCTGGATCACGAGGGATAATAGAACTTCTGCCCTGGAAGCTCTCTGGGAAAGCCGTGTTGGACAGTCTACCTGGAAAGACACAGGTTCCCAAGAAACCAATCTGTGTTTGTTCACTTACCAGACACACAAGCTAGCTACTCTTCCAATCGCTTCAACTCCCAGATCCCCAAGCCTCCTCTAGCCGATACCAAGGGATCTAGTCTAGACTCCAGATGTCTCCACTCCCAAGTCTAGACCCAATGGCAAATTCATGAGCAAAATAAATGTGGCTCTTGTTTTGAGCCACTAACTTTTTATACAGCAATAAATCACTGATGCAGGAGGGCAGTATCCTTGTGCTTAACAAGGGGATTTTCTTTTTCTCTTCAAAACATAGGAAGTGGCAGACCCCAGATGAAGGCGCTGATAGCAACACTAACAGTCATAAAGGTAACAACAGAGAGCACTTACTGAGCACATGTTTAATGTACCAGTCACCATGCTAAAGGCTTTATATGGACATAAAAATGGGTAACGAGGGTTTTGGCAAGTCTCAGATTCACCTGCCGTCATTGGACTGTGGGCAACAACCTGATTACTGCAGGGGAAGTTAGGCTAGCCAAGAATTTCAGATACCTTGCAGCCAAGTCTCTGGCAATTGGCCTGGGCCACTCTGGAGCACGGCTGGATACAGATCGGGAGGACAGGGCTGTCTCTCGATGGCTTCATTCCAGTGGACATCGCTTTGGTTGCTGTGACAGTTTGAATGTGAAGTGTCTCCCTCAGATGCTTGTGTGGAATACTTGGTTCCCAGAAGGCGATGGTATTTTGAGAGGTTGTGGAAACTTTGGGAGAGAGGCGGAGAGGGTTTAGCTGGAAGAAGTAGGTGCCCTGGTGATAGGTCTTTGGTGAGTATCTTATCCTTGTTTTTTGTTTGTTTTGTTTGTTTTTGTTTTTGTTTTGTTTGTTTGTTTGTTTTCCTTATTGTACTCTATCTGATTCCTATGTGACATAAAGACCTGTCTCTGGGGGCTGTGGAAATGGTTTAGTCAGTAAAGTCATGAAGACCTGCATGTGGATCCCTAGCACCCACAGAAAAGTTGGGTGTGGTGCTGTGCACCTGTGACCCTGGTGCCGGGGAGGTTGGGAGAGCCAGGCACATCCTTGGAGTTTACCGAGCAGGCAGGGTAGCCAATCAGTGATCTCTGAGTTCAGTGGGAGCTCCTGTCTCAAGAAGCATGGTGGAGAGTGACTGAGGAAGCTCCCCTGTGTTTACCTGTGTCCTGTGTGTGTGTGTGTGCAAATAGAGCATGAGCCATTTGCTCCTTCTAGATGTGAGGACACTGTAAACATACTGCGGACTTTCCTCTCTGGGGGTTACATCAAATATACCTCAGGCTTCTTTTTATTCTGGCGGTACAGTGAGCTAGTTTAAATTATGATCTCCTTGCAGAGGAAACAAATCACTTTTTCCAGAGTGACAGCATCTCGTTTAATTCTTACCCTGTGTGAGTGCATGCACGTGCAAACACACACACACACACACACACACACACACACACACACACACACACACACACACACACATGATTGAACACATACTGGCATGCAGGGGATGTAACAAGCTATTGCTTCTCATGCTTGACTGACTTCCCTGTTTACGTGGGGAACTTCTGAAAGAACTTCCAATCCCCAACTCCCTCAGCCTGGAGGTTCACATTTTATTAGTACAGGTTGAGGCATCTGAAGTCTGAAAACATAAAATGTGATAAGCACCCAAGTCCGACACTTTCTGTGAGATTGATGCGCTAGATTCTAGAGTCTGGGTTACAGATGTTGAAGTGGTACATTCATTTGTGTTTGTATGCATGCATGTGTCTTCATAGATCTGTACAGGTGAAAGTATGTGGATGAGTGCCCATATACAGTTACTTTTTCCTTTGGAAGTCAGTGCACCTTGGATATCATTCTCCAAATACCATCCACCTTGATGTTTTTTGTTCTGGTGGTGGTGGTAGTGGCTTTTCTTTTCTTTCCTTTTCTTTCCTTTTTTCGAGACAGGGTTCTCTGTGTAGCTTTGTGCCTTTCCTGGAACTCACTCTGTAGCCCAGGCTGGCCTCAAACTCACAGAGATCCACCTGCCTCTGCCTCCCGAGTGCTGGAATTAAAGGTGTGCACCACCACCGCCCAGCCACATTTGATGTGTTTTTTTTTAGGGGTCTCTCCCTGGCCTGGGGCTCACTGCTTTGGCTCTGTTGACCCTAGTGAGCCCCAGGGACCCTCCTGTCTCTGCCTCCTCATAGCTGGGATTACAAGTGCATGCCGCCCTATCTGATTTTCTGGAGACAGAATTCAGGTCCTCATTCTTGCTTGCTATGCCAACACTTTACCTACCGAGTCATCTCCTCAGCCCCTTAACTGGTACATTCTACTTAAGTATTCTAAAATGTTACGCACTTCCAATCCCAAGTATTTCAGATAACTGGCACTCCAACTGTATAAGGCAAGAGTTCATTTGGAGACTGGAATAGTTTCTTTTGTATCACTGACCAAATACATGAGAACTACTCTTACCGGGAGGTATTCATTTTGCCTTACAGTCTCAGAGAGTTCAGTCCATGGTCACTTGGCTCCATGCACTTTAGCAGAACATCATGGTGGCTGGAGGGTGGGACACAGTGTGGTGGGCAGAAACAGATGCAGGGGGAATTTCTTTTAGCTCGGCCGCAGAGGTTTTGGTCCATGGTTGTTTGGTCCCATGCATTGGAGTAGGACATCATGGGGGTGTATGTGGTAGAGACTAGTCCTCATTTCTTGGCAGATGAGAAGCATAGGAGGGTGATACAGGACTGGGTCAGGGTAGGACGTAGCCTTAAGGACATGCCTCCAATGACCTACTTCCTCCAACTGGACCTACCTTCTCTCTTTAACTTCATCGCAATCATACTACCATATAATAAATTCATCCAGGGATGAATCCATTGATTAATTATCTCAGAGCCCTTGTGATCTTAATATTTCTGGAAACTTCTTCACAGATACACCCAGATCTGTGATTCACCAGACAGTCACGATTGACTATCGTGTGTGTGTGTGTGTGTGTGTGTGTGTGTGTGTGCGTGTGCGTGTGCGTGTGCGTGTGCGTGTGCGTGTGCGTGTGTGTGTGTGTGTGTGACAGAATCGGGAGCTTGGCCAGTATGCTGGGCTGGCTGGCCAGAGAACCCTAGGAATGCTCCTGTCTCCACCTCCAACGCTGAGGTTATAGGATATAGCACCACACCTAGCTTTTTATGTGACTGCTGGGTCCTTAAGCTTGCACAGTGAACATTTTACTAACTGAACCGTCTCCCAAGGTCAAGTAATCCTTATCTTTACGTAATAATGGCTTGAAAGCTCAAGAATGGGGAAGTAAAAGGGACACTGGGACATAAGTCATAAGAGGACACACTTACACCATCCTAGTGCACAGGGCACCCAGGAAAGACACTTGTGTATCCAGGAGTCACTATTACTGGCAGTTTGAGGGCAGCCATTGTGGTCTTGGAAGATAGACTCCTAGACATGGAAGCCATTTTTCTCATGGGAAATCGGGCCTGGGTGCCTGAGAGTTTGATATCCAGGCAGACATTGTTCCCAGTTTCAGTAACTGCATCTGTAAATAGTCTTCCTAAGGCTGCTTTGGAGACGATCTGCTTATTTACAAGGAATGTCGATAAATGACTTCTAGTGGATCATTTTGTGGTTTTCTTTCTTTCTCTCCTTTCTTCCCTCTCTCCCTCCCTCCTCCCTCTTTCCCTCCTCCCTCCTCCCTCTTTCCCTCCCTCCCTCCTCCCTCTTTCCCTCCCTCTCTCTTTCCTCTTTCCCTCCCTCTCTCTTTCCCTTCCTTCCATCCTTCCTATTTTTCAGGATCTTTCTGTACAGCCCAGCACGACCTCAAACTCACAATTGATCCTCCTGCCTCATCTTCCTGAGTGATGTGATTTAGCTTCTGGTTTCTAGTGGGTTTTTTTTCTTTTTGAAACAGGGTTTTCTGTAGCCCAGGCTGGCCTCAAAGTTCCTATGTAGCCCAGGCTGGCCTTGAACTCTGGATCGTCCTGCCTCCAATCTCCCCCATGCTATGGTGACACCATGCCTGGTCTATGGGATGCAGAGGGTTAGGTCTAGGACCTCATGCCTTCTAGGCAAGCACCCCACCAACTGAGCCACACCCCATCCCTTTCTCTTCTTTTTCTTTCTGCGTTGCTGAGGACCCAATGTAGGGTCTTGTGCATGCTCAGCTAGTCAGTCCACCAGCGAGCCACACCCCAGCTTCTCACTGTGGTATTCCAGCCAGGTTCTCCATTAAGGAGCCACACCCCTAGCTCTTTTGATGTTATTTAAAGTGAAGCTGCCCTCTCCTTTGGGGCTTCCCATTGTGGGTTCATTGCAGTCCTGATGGCCTTGATTGACAAGCTGATGCCTTCAATCTTTCTTTCCAAACCCAATAGCCATCCATAGCCGGTTCCTGTCAACTTCCCTCCCTGCATCCCATGTCTGCTGCCAGCTTGTGCTCTCTTCCCATCTCGCCAGGACTGGCGGGTACTGGCGGGTACTGGCAGGACTGGTGGGACCGGTGGACCGTCTGGTTCTTAAGTGTTTCAACCTCTTTGGTCTGTGAAGCGCCTTGCTCACTCAGACAAAGCAAGCCTGACGCCAGTCCCTTCCTCTAGTCAGGCTGTTCCCTCAGCCTGTATTTTGTCCTATATCACTCTCCGTGTGAATAGGGTGTATGTTTTGTATGTGTGGAAGCCAGAGGTTGATTTCAGGTGTCACCTTCGATTACTTCGGACCTAAAACAAAAACAATGCCCCACATTTAATATGTGTAGCTCAAGTCTATGTCACGGTGACTTACAGGCGTAAGGTCTCTCCTTCTACCACATGGAGTCCAGGAACTGAATTCACATCATCAGGCTTCACCCACTGAACTGTCTTTCCAGCTGTTTTGCGACAGGATCTCTAATTAGCTGGCTGGCCAGCAAGCCCCAGGGATCTGCCTTTCTCTGCCTCCCAAGCACTGGGATTACAAGTATATACAGCCATGCTCTGCTTTTTGTATGGGTTCTGGGGGATTGAACCCGGGTCCTCAAGCTTGTACAGCAAACACCTTCCTGATGGAGCCATCTTCCCAGTCTCTGAGCTACACTTCTTCAAATTTCTATTATCCTTCTGAACAGGGATGCTTTTTGGTAGGAATGTGACCTATCGTGTCACAGTTTCTAAGAACAACAGGATTGGACCCCACATCCTAGACTCTCAGGAGAAACTATGATGCCATGTGCAGAAACCATATGTGTATTTTATGAACTTTTCCAAATCTTTTGACATACTTTCCTAGTCCGGGCATTTCTTTTTCCATCTTTCCAAAATGTTCAACTTGGGTTTTACTCAGTTGCCATCCCTTTTTTTTCCTTTCACACATAATGTCATCAGTTTATGTAATTTAATAAGATTATATAATTACAGTAACAAGCACAGCTGGCATGAAGAGGTGGAGGGGGGGGACGACAAAGTTGTTGGCAGGTGCACAAGTCAAGTGACAAGAGCAGAAACAGGCAGGCCCAATAGGTGTCTAGCAGAAACAAAGCTGCCGGCGCATCCAGGGTATCTGCTGCATCAATACCCTTAACAGGGATGTGGGATGCCGGGCGGTATAGTCAGTTAGCTAAGAAACTTTCTATTGGGCTGGAGATTTGGATCAGCTGGTAGAGCACCTGTTTATATGCACAAAGACCTGGGTTCCACCCTCAGCACCAAATACATCATAAGTGGTGGTGCACACCTGGGATCCTAGTGCTCAGGAGCTGGAGGCAGGGGGATCAGAATTTTAAGGTCATCCTCTGTTACATGGAGTTCTAGGCTAGCCTGGGATATGTAAGACATTGTCTCCAGAGAGAAAGGGAGGGAAAGAGGGAGGAAGGGAGAGAGAGAGAGAGAGAGAGAGAGAGAGAGAGAGAGAGAGAGAGAGAGAATCTATTGATTGAAGAGGTTTGTCCTCTTAAATTGGGAAAACAGCAAAAATAGAAACACAAAAATACACTAATTACAGTCCTACAGCCTAAAACAATATTTTGCTCTTTTGATAAACATTGTATCTTTAAGAGCACAGTGAAATAAATACCAAAGTTTGTCTTCTATACAGCTAATAACACTGTAACATTAATGTCACCCTGTATTGTATTTTTTTCCTGTTTGTCTCCTATACAGCTAATAACACTGTGACATTAATGTCACCCTGTATTATTGTATTTTTTTCCTCTTTATCTTCTATACAGCTAACAACACTGTAACATTAACGTCACCTGTATTATTGTATTAATTCTTCCTGAAACTGAATGGAAGGCCACATAAAAGCGACTTAAGGGTGGAAGGATTTATTTTGACTCAAGGTTTTCGAGGGGTCTGTCATGGCTGGGAAGGCATGGTAGACAGGAAGCAGAGAAAAATATGGGAGGGTACAGAAAGAATCCAGAGCAAGACAGAGCCCTGAAGAGCTGGAAAGATGGCTCAGTAATTAAAAGCATAGACTGTTCTCACAGGAACTGAGTAGGTCCCAGCACCCACGTTGGAGGCTCATCCCACGACCAACTTCAGTCCCAGGGGATCTGGTGCCCTCTTCTGGCCTCTACCAGCATTTGCACACACATGTGCATATTCTTCCCCACATACCATTTAAAAAAAAAACAAAACAAAAACAAAAAAGGACAAAAATGAAACAGAGCCCCAAGGACACCCCTGGTGGTGATCAATTTCCAACCAGGTACCATCCACCCTTTCCCACTTGCCAACAATGCCGTTGTGTTATGAATTCATCTCAGGATCAACCACTGATTATGTCAGAGCCATCGGATCCAACCAGCTCTGGAAATGCCATCACAGACACACCCAGACGGCCCCTTTAGTAACTCCTTAGGTGTTTCTTAATCCAATCAGACTGACTGTTAAAATCAACCATCAGGCTGATTAAAAGTCCTTATAAGCCCAGAGTTCTGGTACTATCTGTTAACTTCATTCACCCTTTCAGTATTGGCAGATATGGAGGGTACTTGCAAACCTTTTGAAATGGCATGACACACTTTTTTTAGAGAGCTTAATGTCCAATATCAAATGGAAATAGTCTCCTGTGGATTTTTTTTTTTTTAAGCCAAAAGGTAGAGGCTTTTAAAAGGCTTTTGATGTATTTTGTCAAACTGTTTTTCCCATTACCGGCCCACTTCTGGCAGCCATGCGGAAAGTCTTTGTGGTACCTTGTTTTCCTCCACCATGAATAGATATCAGAGTTTTTCAAATCTTTGCTAATTTGACAGATTACAATCACATTTTCTTTCATTTCCGTGATTGCCAGTGAGGTGCAAATTTTATTTTATTTTATTTTTTTTTTACCCCCAAATGCCATTCATTTGCATTTGTTTGAAATTTCACGTTCTGATTTCTGCTGTTCAGAATGGAGTCTCTCTGTTGATGAGTTTGATTGTTGATCTGCATGCATCTTGATAACTTGAAGAAGTCGTCTTTGTCTTTCACACTCAAGACTATTTTCCCATATGCACCATTTAACTCTTCATTGCTGAGATTTTTTTTTAAATGAGATGTCCAGATTTACATTTTCAGGCAACATTCCGATTTTCAACATTTTCCTTCATTTGATGTTTTGAACAACTTAAATTTTTCCCTCCATTAAAAAAAAGGGTATTATTGTTACTATTTTTTTGTTTATGTGTTTGTGTGTGACTGTGTGTGTGCGCGTGTGCATACAGGTATCTGCAGAGGCCAGAAGAGGGTATGAGATCCCCTGGGGGCTGGAGTTACAGATGGCTACCTGTGAGTCTCCTGATGTGGGAAACCAAACTCAGGTCCTTCTCAAGAGCAGCAAGTGCTCTTAACCCCTGAACCTTCTCCTAGGCGGGTGTGGTGGTTTGAAAGAAAATGGCCCCTACAGGGAGTGGCACTATTAGGAGGTGTGGCCTTGTTAGAGTAGGTGTGGTCTTACTGGAGAAAGTGTGTCACTGCAGAGGTGGACTTGAGGTCTCATATATGCTCAAGTCACCCCCAGTATCTCCCTTCACTTCCTGTTGCCTGCAAGACATAGAACTCTCAGCTCCTTCTCCAGCACCATGTCTGCTGCATGACACCATGTCCCACCATGATAGTAATGGACTAATTCTTCTAGGCTGTCTTGGCCAGCAAGCCTCAGGGGTCCTGCTGTCTCTGCTCTCCCAGCACTGAGATACGTGGTACCTGCCATCACATCTGGCTTTTTACTCAAACTCTAGGGTGTTTAACACAGCTCTCACTTTGCTGGCTGAGACGTCTCCCAAGCCCCTGAAATATATTTTGAAGATAGAACTGATAGGGTATGAGATTGAGGGAAGGGGACTGTGAGGCTGATGCTTAGTTTTTACTTTGTCAGTAGAAGGAAGACTGTCCCTTTCCCTCATTGAGTTTCATATTGAAAATAGAATACATCCTGTGAGCTCCATGATCATTGTTGTAGCCCAGGCTGGTCAGTAACTCCCCGTGTAACCCAGGCTGGCCTCAAAGTTGCAATCTGCCTGTTTCAGCCTTCTGAATTCCAGTATTACTGAGGGCTAAACCCAGGGTCTCATACCTGCTAGGTAGTGATCTACCACTGTGTTGTGCATTTGGTACATGTAGCATACATTGGGTGGAGCCATCATTGAATGGAGACTACTTTTACAGAGTGGGTGTCGGGGAGATGAGGCATCCGACTCTGGGCACATTGAGTTTCCGGTGCTACAGTCAGATGCATAGCTGTACTTTTGCCTGACCCCAGAGGTAGGAGAGAAGGGAGGGGAGAGGCTTTGTCCAGGAGGTTCTTGGCGGAAGACAGACTCTGTTCTTCAGGCCTGATGCCACAGCCCCACTTGAAGATGGCAAATTCAAGGCATGCCTGGGGTACAGAATGAGTTCAAGGCCAAGCTAAGCAACTTAGGGAGGCCATATCTCAAAATAACAATTCGGGGGCTGGGGAGATGGTTCAGTGGGTAAAATAATTCCTGTGTAAGCATGATGACCTGAGTTTGGATCCTCAACACCCACATAAAAGCTGGGTGTGGTGGTGTGTGCCTGGAACCCCTGCACTGGGTGGATGGAGATAGGCGGAACCTGGGGGCTCACTGTCTCGGCAGCCCAGCCAAAATGATGAGCTTTAGTGGAGAGTGATAGAGGAAGACGTCTGACATCAAATCTGGACTTTACACACTCGTGTACAGGTGCACACAACTGCACACACACACATACACACACACACACACACACACACACACAAATGTGCACCCACATAGAATAAATACAAAGTCAAAAGAGTATTTGCCTAACATGCGTGAGGCCCTAGGTTCAATCCCCAGTATTACCAGCCTGCAAGAGGCTGAGGCAGGAGGATTGCAACTTTGGGGTCAGCCTGGGTTGCATAAAGGGCTAATCATTAGCCTGGGGTCAGGGTGGGTTACATAAGGAGTCAATCACTAGCCTGGCCTGCAGTTAGGAAATCTGCAGAGAAAGACCATACTAGGGAAGTGCAAATACTCAGAGCCTGCAAGATGTAGTCTTGTCTTCGGTATGAAACTCATTGAGGGGACAAAGGTGCCAGCACACTGTTAAGCAATTTGGTGACAGTGTGAGAGTGTATGTGCATGTGAGAAGATCCTTATTTTATCACCATTCCAGTTATTCATTCCCTCCCTTTTTATTTTATTTTTAAATTATCTGAATGCATTTGTCATGTGGATATTCCATATGGGTGCAGTACCCATCGAGACCAGAAGAGGGCGTTGGATTCCCTAGAGTTGTAGTTAACAGGTGGTTGTGAACCACCCTGGGAATGAACTTGGGTCCTTTGCAGGAACAATAAGTGCTCTTAACTGCTGAGCCATCTTTCCAGCCCCTCATTGCCTTTTGAAAATGACATTAAGCCAAGTAAGGATGTTTGCTGTGCTCTAGAGCGGATTAAAGACCATCATATTTCTAGTGAGTGATTTAAATATTGCATAGCTCATTTATAATTGAATAATGCCATGGTGGCTCCCCTGCTCCCCAGCCTTCATTTTGAAGGCATTCTCAAAAAAAAAAAAAAAAAAAAAAAAAAAGAGGCTGTTTTGTTTTCTCTTTTCCAAATAAACATGAATCTGCATGAGAAATCAGGAGCTTGCGGAAGGAATCGCTAAAATTAACTGGAATTAGATCTCATGCTTTGAATGCATCACACATCACGATTAGGAGAGAGAGGGGAGGAAGAAGGAAGGGGTTCAAAGAGGAGCTGGGCCTTGAAAGACCGACCTACTTCAAGGAGATGAATATTTAAAAAATAAGAGCTTTAAGAATAATGCATTTATACCACCAGGCCAACACTCACAACAACGGAGATATTTACGAGGAGACTGCTTTCCCAAACTGTAACGGCAGAGCTGGTGCTGTATGGGCAGGGGTGCCTACCCTTCTAGAAGGAGCGCTAGGCTTCAGGTTTGAAGACGTGTTTTATTTTAAACACATGTTTCACATTGGACCCTTTAAAGCTGCCTCTCTTGGAGGCCTGGTGGTACATGTCCATAATCTCAGCGCACAGGAAGTTGAAGCAGGAGAGTTTCAGGCCAGAATGAGCTACATAGCAAGATCTCGTCTCAAAAAACCAAACCAAACCAAACCCAAAAAGCCAGGCAAGGTGCTTTACATCTGTAACCCCTGCACATGGGAGACTGAGGCTGAAGAATTTACCCAAAGATTGAGACCCACATAGTATCTCAGGTGATTCCCTCTTTGGCCCAGGCTGGTCTTGAACTTATAAAGATCCTCTGCCTCTGCCTTCTGTCTGTCTCTTGAGCTCTGAAAGGACAGGCGAGTGTCAGCACACCTGCTCCCCTGCACTTCCAAATGAATTTTGGATGCAATCTCACTCGGGGAGCGAGGCCACATGCCTTTTTCATTTCCTGCTGCGTTTGGTTTGCATCCATTTAAAATCATTGTGTCAGCCACCAGAGGCTGGTTGGTGGCAGCAGAGACTGTCCCCGTGGGAGGTACAGGCACTTTTACCTTCCAGCCTTTAGGGTGGTTCTTGCCTCAGATTTGGGACAGTTTTTCATACTAATGCTTTGATCAGATCCAGCTGAGGCTTGAAGGTTCCTCTCTAGATCTGAGTCCTACTCTCTATGTGACCCAGTGACACTGATGGCCTTGGTCGCTCTGCTGATGTTGTAATGGAGCACTTCTGCAACCCATGCACGTGGGGAGGTTGGAGGGAGGAGGGAGATCAGGGGTTTAAGGGCAGCCTCATATAAAACATTTGAGGCCAGCCTGGGGTCGAGGAGGCCCTGTGTTCAAAGTGACACCTTTTGGAATCCTGCATGTGTGTTTCTGTACGTGGATGTCTACAGTAACTACTGGGTGCTTGGTGCATTAATATTAGTATACTGACGGCTGATTGGAAACTAAATTGCC
This sequence comes from Peromyscus eremicus, assembly GCF_949786415.1. NCBI lineage: Eukaryota > Metazoa > Chordata > Mammalia > Rodentia > Cricetidae > Peromyscus > Peromyscus eremicus. The sequence continues at coordinate 21,021,447 of NC_081438.1, read as the reverse complement.
CTTCCCCCTAAATTCAAGGTATATCTTCAGGAGACAGAGATCTTTTGATCCCTAGAAATAGACTTTTTTCCTTGCAGAACTGGAGATGGAAGTGTAGAGCCTTTTGCATGCCAGGCAAGCACTCTACCACAGATCTATCTCACCAGCCCCCTTTTCTTGTCTGTTTTTGTTTATTTTTGAGACGGGGTCTCCATAGGTAGCCCAAACTATCCTCGAACTCATAATTGTCCTGCCTCAGGCTCTGAAGTCCTTGGAATATAGACTTCTGCATTATACTTATATATCTATGTATTTACTGTGTTGAGGGTTGAACCCAGGGCATTGTACGTGCTAGACAAGTGCTCGTCTACTGAGCTACAATTCTAGCTTACTGCTTTCTTTTATCTTGCAGTGGTGCCCTGTGCATGCTAAGCAATCATTCTACTGGTGAATTCCACTCCAGCCCACATTATAACTATTTTTTTTACTTAGAAGTTATTTTTAAATTTATGTGTGCGCATGCAAACCTGCATGAATATTTGTACACCACGTGCTTACAGGAGCCTGTGGACGTCAGAAGAGGGCATTAGACCCGGAGTTCCGGATGCTTATGAACTGCCTAACAAGGGTGCTGGGAACTGAACTGAGTCTTCTCCAAGAGCACGGAGCCATCTTTCAGGCCCCAGTTTCTAGGTATTTTAAATACCCAACATTATTTTGTTCTTTTCTTCCATTTATTTTATTTTGTTTTGTACTACAAGTTATAGTGAATTCCCAATAAATGTAGTTAATTGAAAGCCTTTGTGGGATTTATTTATTTATTTTTTTAATCTTAAAAAATTTGTGTTTTAGAAAGAAGACCTACTGTAGTCCAGGCTCTGTATGTAACTGAGGGTGACCTTGAACACTTGGTTCTGCCTCTACCTCCCAAGTGCAGGGATTACAGGGCTGCACCACTATTCCTAGAATCTGGAATTTTCCTGCCCTTACAATGCCCAGTGAATTTGAAGGAATCAAAGCCCAAGAGAATTGTTGGGGGGGGGGGGTAGCGGGGGGCCGGGGGAAACAGGCCAAAGGCTATCTGTATGAATAATTATTTCAGAAACAGAATTTAAATTTCATTAGACGTATTCTCATTAGGAAATTTTGATTTCCAATTACTTGCCTGTTACTGTGTGAGGTGAACTCACTTATTATCACTATCCTGTCCCCTGCTCCATCCTCCTCGATCCCTGCTCGTAGCTCTCATAGAATGTTAAATGAGTGCAGACCGGGCTTTTTTTTTTTTTTTTTTAATCTATTTGGACAATTTGCAAGCGTGCAGCCCACTGTAATGGAATTTGTGATGTTGTGCCAAAGGATTTTTTGTTTTCTTCTGATTCCGAGGTCCTTGTGCTATTTGCTTTTGCTCTATTTGAAAAGGATTCTGGGCTGCTGCCAGGGACAGCTTGGAATCACTTGTAACTATATTAGCCATACACGCAGCTGCGTGGGCTGAAGATGAGGGTTACTGTTGGTGCCGGGCTGGGCGATGGCTTGTCTTTAATTACTGTGATGGAATTTGTAAAGGCATAGCCAGTCAGGAGAACGTAGAAGTCTGGGGATTTCACAGCCAGAACAGCTTCAGAGAACGTCTTGAGTTTCTACAGAATTTTCCTTGATCGGTTTTGATTTTCTATTTGACATAGACTAATTTTTTCAGAAAGGGTACACCTTTGTCTCCCTCCCTTGCTCATCTATGGCTTCCTCTTCCTCTTCTTCCTTTTATTTATTTATTTATTTATTTATTTATTTATTTATTTATTTATTTATTTATTTATTTATTTAGACAGGGTCTTCCTACATAGCCTGGGCTGGCATCCTACTCTCCTGATCTTCCCGCCTTAACCTCTAGAGTTCTGGGGTTATGTGTGTGTAGACACACACATGTATGCACACACTCTCTGTGTGTGTTCACTTAATGCTTCCAGGTGCATGTGCATGTGTGTGAAGGTCAATATCAGGTTGAGAATGAATGGCTTACTGAACCTAGACCTTGCTGGTTTGTCCAGGATGGCTGGACAGTAAGACCTAGAATCCTCCTATTTCTTATCTTCCTAGGACCAGGATAACAAGCATGAACCACCATGTCCACTTTGGGTTTTGTTTGTTTGTTTGTTTAAATGTGGATTCCGAGAAATCAAGCCCTGGTCCTCAGGTTTGCAGGGCAAACACTTTGCTAACTGAGCAGTCTCCCCAACCCCCTAAGGAGGCTGTTTTAGGAAGGGTGCCCTGGCTCTGCCCCTCATGCTAGCTTCCTGTCTTTTTGTGTTGTCTCTTGCTCTCAAACAGACCTTGAGATATGTAGCAGGAGATCAGAAGGCAGTGAGGTGATTTAAGCCTCCAGAGCATCGAAGGTTAGCACTTATGGTCAATCCAACATGACGGAGCATCACCCAGGAGACAGAGAGAACTTCTGAGCTCAATGAGAGAACTTCTGAGCTCATTGAGGAGGGAAGACCCACCCTGAATGTGGGAAGACCCACCCTGAATGTGGGAAGACCCACCCTGAATGTGGGCAGCACCATTCCGTGGGCTGATGTCCCAAAATGAATTAAAAGGAGAAAGCAAGTAGAGTGCTAGCCTTCATCTCTAAATTGGAGTGCTAGCCTTCATTTTGCAGTTGGAATGCTAGCATTTATCATGTTCTGCTTCCTGACTGTGGATACAATGTAACCAGCTGCTCTACATTCCTGCCACCATGCCTTCCGCACCATGATGGACTGTGTGCTCTCAAACTGTGAGCCACAGAAGACCCATTCTTCCTTAAGTTGCTATTACCAGGTATTTTGTTAAAGTACAAGAAAAACAACAAATGCAAGAAATATGGGCTAACTAATTTTCTTCTGGATAAACTTACATAGCTTCAGGTATCTCATGACAAAAGAGGGAAAGTAATTATAGTAAGATTTGAAAGTTGGATATGGAGAACAAGGAATAACAAGGAAGGGAAAGTAACACTCGGATTTCTGCTTTGTGAATCTGGGAGGGTAGAGGGCAGTCAATGTGATTGACAGGACCAAGTCTGCCAGAAAAAGGGAACTACTGAGAAAGGAGTTTGGTTTTGGGTCTCTTTGATTCTTTAGGGGATGCTTACATACAGCGTTGGGAGCTGTAGACCCACAGATGTGGCTTCAATGAGAATGGGCAAGTATTTTCTAGGAGCTTTTGGATCATGTCGGATGGAGTAGGGTTTTCTGGTCTCTCTGGCTCTCCACGGAAGTCTGCTGTGAACTCTGAGCCCATGCCGAGGCAGTCAGCTTTAGATGTGTTCTGAAGCATGCTGGGAATGAAGTGGCTCTCAGCACTTGCTTGGCTGTGTGGTATTAGGGTAGTCAGTCAGGACTTGGAGTTCCTGAATTCATCCAGCAGCAAAGCATTGAGTTAGTGTGATGAGACCTAAGAGAATGTTGAGTGGATAGAAGACCAACTGTTATGGTTTGAACCCGAAACACCTCTTTGAACGCTCGGTCTCCAGGTGTCGACACCATTGGAGGGAGTTATGGAACCTTTAGAAGTTGAGGCCTGGCTGGGGGAAGTGGGTCACTGGGGGCGGGCCTTGCAGGTTTATAACTAGGCCTCTGGTTCTGGCACTCCCCTGCTTCCTGGGCTGTTGTAGGTGAATGACTCCTGCCATCCACACTCCCCTATCACCATAGCCTGAGTAAATTCCCAGCACACCAGGCCATTCCCACTGTGATGGGCTGAGCCCTCTGAAACTGTGAGCCGCCAAAAGAACATCTTGCTCCCTTATGTTGTTTTTGACAGGTGTGTGGTTATAATGATGAGAAAAGCAGCTAATTCACCAGCTCTCCCTCTTATGATTTGAATAAGAAATGCCCTCCACAGGCTCATGCATTTGAACACTCAGCCCTCAGCTGGCAGTGCTGCTGTGGCAAACCTTTTGGAGATAGAGCTTTTGTGGAGGGAATGAGTCTCTGGGAGTGGGACTGGAGGCTTTGTAGCCTAGCTCCACTTCCTATTAATGGCCCTCTGCTCTCTGACTGTGACTAGGCTGTGACCAGCCAAACTCATACTTCTGTAGACATGCCTTCCCTCCATGATGGACTCTATCTGCCCTTCCTCCCCTCCCAGAACTGTAAGCCAAAGAAAACTCTTTCTTCCTTAAGTTGCTTTGGTCAGGGTATTTTATCACAGCCATAGAAACAGCAACAACAACAAAACAATATGCCACCCTAAAATGTTTTGTCTGTAGGAAGGAAGATATTTGGGTCACAGTCACTAAACTCCAGTTACTGAAGAGACAGGGCTGTGAGCTGGAGCATGGGTCATATGTGTTTCCTGGGCTTTGTGTTGCCTCTGGGTTTCCTATCAGCTTCACTACTACTAGTATACAGAATACCTGCCTTTCCTATACCAAGAGAACTAAGGTCATTCAGTTGAATCTAGCCAGACAGACTTTATATACACAACACTGAGTAGAATGTAGTGACTAGACTGTGTACACTGGGGAACTTAAGAAGAAATTTAGGTTTTGTTTCTTGAAATGTTTTAGAAAGAGCTATAGAACTGTAAAACACACGTTAAAAATTAATATAAAATATAGACTTATTCCTACTCAAATTAAGAAAAGTAAGCCATAAATACAGTTTTTGCTTGCTTGGTGATTTAGGTGATCTTTTGGTGATTTAGGTGACCTTTTGAAATATATGATTTCCAGAGTGGTGTTGTTAATTCAGAGACTTCTGGGTACATGTCATTCACAATGTTCTTCTTTTTGCATACTCAAGATACTATTTAGAGATATCAACCCTTCAGAAAGAGGAGATTCCTTTAGAATTCAGGGTTTTTTTTTTAAAAGATTTATTTTATTTTTAATTATGTGGGTGTAGGATATATGCATGTGAGTGAAGTTCCCACAGAGGCTGGATCTCTCTGGAGCCAGTGTTACAGGCAATCGTGAGCTACTTGGTGTTGAATGCTGGGAAATAAGCTTGGGTCCTCTGCAAGAAGAGTATGTGCTCTTAAGCACTGAGCCATCTCTCCATTCACTAGAATGTCTTACAGTGTAATTGAGCTTGTTGACAAATTCTGTAATTTTGTTCACTTGTGACATCTTTGTTTCATTTTCATATTTGATGGATTATTTTGCAGTATATAGGAGTCATTTAGGACTTTTAAAGATATCATTATACTGTCTTCTAGTCTCCATAGCTTCTGATGAGAAATCCACTCTTATCTGTATTATTGTTCCCCTGTATGTAAGGTGTCATTTTCTCCTTCTGTTTTCAAGATGTTAAAATGTGTTTATGTTAATATTTATCCTGCTTGGCTTGTATCTATCAATTTGATTTTCAACAAACTTGGAAGGTGTAGGTATATTTCTTCATCCCTTTTGCTCAATTCTTTCTCTTTTTTCTTCTGGAACCCTAATGGCATGTATAATGAGTTGATTGGTTTCACACAGACAGACCTATGAAGCTCTGTTCATTGTTCATTTCTCTAAGTTTCCTCTTTCTTTTTCTTTTTTCTTTTCTTTCTTTCTTTCTTTCTTTCTTTTTTTTTTTTTTTTTTTTTTTGAGACAGGGTTTATCTGTGTAATAACCCAGGCTGTCCTAGAACTTGATTTGTAGACCAGGCTGGCCTCTAACTCACAGAGATCTGCTGGCCTCTGCCTCCTGAGTGCTGGGATTAAAGGCATTTACCCCTTCTTTCTTTAAAGTGACAATTTCTACTGATTATCTGACTTTTGATGACTAGTTTGCTGGTTTCCATCTAATAGTAATCTTGTCCAATTAGTGTTCTTTTCATTTCTAGAATTCTTATCTGTTTATTTTGCATAGTTTCTATTTTTTTTCAGGACATGGTTTCTCTGTGTAGCTTTGGAGCCTGTCCTGGAATTCACTCTGTAGACCAGGCTGGCCTCGAACTCACAGAGATCCACCTGCCTCTGCCTCCCCGCTCTGTTGGGATTAAAGGTGGGCACCACTACCACCTAGCAATAGTTTCTAATTTTGAGGTTGAGATTTCTCTGTGTGTGTATATATGTGTGATGTGTATGCATGTGCTCCTCTATGGTGTGTATGTGTGTGTACACATGTGTGTGCACATACATGTGGGAGGTGGAGATTGACATTATCATCATGTTTACTTATTTATTTATAGATAGGGCATTTTACTCATCATGGAACTCCTTGATTGGCCAGACTTGTCACCACCCAGGGACCTGCGTGACTCCATCTCCTCAGCATGGGAATTCCAAGTGCGTGCTGCTGTGCCTGGCATTTTTTTATGGGTTCTGTGGGATGGAACCCAGGTCTGTGTGCTTGTGTGACAAGCACTTTACTGACTAAGCCGTCTCCCCAGCCCACAGGGAACCCTTTTTATCCATTCTTTCACTGAACTGAACCTGTGATTTGGGGGGAATTTGGCATAATAATGCTTGATGTGGCTTGTCCCCCAAAGGCTCCAGCCCTGGAACCAGGTATAGTAATCTTTGGTGGTGGCAATATCTGAGGAGCAGGGCCTAGTGGGCAGAGATTAAATTGTGGCCACCTGAAAGGATTAAATCTTGTGTTGGTGTTGTTAGATCTGGTAAGAGTGACTTAATTCCCCATAGAGGGGGGTCGTTGTAAAACAGCAAGCTTGACTCCTCTTCAAATCAGCCTTCTGCTTCCCTTCTTGCCATATGGACTGCCTTTCTCTGTGTCTCTTATCTCTTGCTCTGTCTTTATCTCTTGTCTTTATCTCCTCACACATTTCACAGCCAGAAGTACTCACCAGGGACCAAACATATGGGACCACCCAAACTTAGACTTCGGCCTCCAAGCCTGCAAGCTTAAAAACCCCATTTTCTTTCTCTTCTTTTAACTTAATTTAACTTTCTTATGTGTATATGTGTTTTTGCCGGCATGTATGCCCAGAAGAGGGCATTGAATTTCCTGGGGCTGGAGTTATAGATGATTGTGAGCTGGCATGTGGGAGTTGGGAACCAAACTCAGTTCCTCAGCAAGAACAGCAAATGCTCTTAACTGGTAAGCCATCTCTCCAACCTCCCTTTCCTCTCTTTTTAGCAATTAAAAAAAAACCCCTTTTTTGTTAAATAAAGTATTTTGTTATATAGCCCTAGCTGTCCTGAAACTAAATCTGTAGACCAGACTGGTCTCGAACTCACAGAGATCTGCCTGCCTCTGCCTCCTGAGTGCTGGGATTAATGTGTGTGTCACTGTGTGCAGCTTGATTTATTTTAAGGTCTCCAACCATGGGTGTTTTGTCACAGCAGCACAACACATACTGAGACAGTGCTTACTAAGTAAAGTTGAAATAAATCCACTAGTGATAAGGAGGACAGTGTGTTCCCTGGCTTAAACCACAGACTGAACCCTTTTCTTGAGTAATGCATTCCCTATTTTCTTCTGTCTTCTAGTGATTATGTTTCCATTATCTTCTTTGTGATCTGTAGTATTCATGCATAATTTATTATGCATGTATCTCAGTAGAGTTTCTGATTCAACAGATCATGGGTGGCTTCCAAACCTACATTGTAAACAAAACAAAAAACCAAGAATAATTCACCCAAAACTTAAAACAAAATTGTGTGTGTGTGTGTGTGTGTGTGTGTGTGTGTGTGTGTGTGTGTGAAGTATGTGTGGGTATGCACACATATGAAAGTCACAGGACAACTTTATGGAGTCAGTTCTTTTAACATCATTCCTTGGGCTCAGGAGATCAAACTCAGGTCATCAGACCTGGTGGCAAGTGCCTTTACCTGTGGAGCCATCTCATTGGCCTGAATTTATACTTTTGACTAACAGCAAATACCAGGGTGAGGCCACTGGCCCTGGGCTACACCTTGAAAATCAGCTGCACAAAGCCAAGGACCCATTTAATGAGCTCTGTTCCTTGGAATTGGTAATAGTGAAGGATTTTGCACAAAGGCTTTTCACCTAGTGTTGTTAGAAATGTGTTTTGGATCATTAATCAAAATTTCATATATATTATATATGTTATATTTCCTATACACACACACACACACACACACACACACACACACACACACACACACACAGAGATGAATCTACTTCATAGCTCACTTAAGCTCCACAACCAAGAACCATGTTTCAAGAGCCTCATGGGTAACGTTTTGAGAAAGCCATGCACCCTGCTATATATTCTCTGTGTTCCAACTGTTACAGCAGGTCCTGGGTCATGGGGAAGACAGAGCTGGGAGGCTTCAGCAGCTGACAGGTTGTGGGGTGGGGTCCTCTTGGGATTACAGATGTTCTTTAGCTAACTGTAGAATCATGATCCTATGTGTCATCTGGAAGCATATTCCAGTCACCATGCCAACTTGTTAGAGAGTTTTATTGAGTTATTTAGAAAAGAATGCCTCTATGTGAAGGAACAACTCAGCATGTTCAGGGCTTGCAAGCTGAGCTGTGGGATGGGGGGAGTCTAGTAACAGCTCCTTTGAATACTGTGTGCATTTCACTTCAAATAGTTTTGTCCCAAGCAGCTCTTGAGAACACCAAACAGACCCACTGGCCTGGACCTAGACTTTGCTGTTGTTTGTTGATTCCTGTCTCTCCACCCAGACAGATGCCTGGGTAACATGTTCTCCCATATTCATGTGCTCGAAGTTAAAGGGCTTCCTATTTAGTCCTTCAGATGACTTTCCCCTCCACTGTGGCTCTCACAGGTGAGAATGGATTGCTCACCAAGACTCTGAGACCTGACTCAGAGATCTCCCCTAGGCTAGAATCAGGGTCTGATTCCCTTCTGTAGGAACCAACAAACCACACAGCCCAGCTATACCACTTCTGGGTATGTGCCCAAAGGAATCTCAGCCTAGCAGAGCTATCTGCATATCCAGTATACAGAAGCAGCCTAGGTGTCTGTGGTGGTTTGAATAAGAATGGTCCCCATAGGCTCATATGTTTGAATGCTTAGTCATCAGGAGTGACATTTCTTGAGAAGGATTAGGAGGTGTGGCCTTGTTGGAGGAAGTGTACCACTGGGGTTTTGGGGATTTTAAAAGCCTAAGTCAGGTTCAGTGTCACTCTCTTCCCACTGTCTGTGGATCTGGATGGAGAACTTTCAGCCTACTTCTCCAGCACCATATCTGCACATGTGTCACCATGCTTCTGGCCATGATGACAATGAGCTAAACCTCTGAAACTGTAAGCCATCCTCAATGAAACACTTTCCTTTATAAGAATTGCCGTGGTCATGATGTCTCTTCACAGCAATAAAACAGTGACCAAGAAAGTGTCTATCAAAAGATGACCAGATAAAATGTATGTATACACACAGACACCCACAGACACACACAGACATACACATAGACACACACACAATGGAATATTATTTGGCCTTAAAAACTAAAACTAAAATTAACGTTTTAACTGCCAGCCCATCTATGTGTATATTAAATTGAATTTGTTATTTCAAACCAGAAGGTAAAATTACATCCCTTCTGTTATAGTTTCAGTTTGCAATGCTACCACTACCCTCCCCCAAGCCCCTGTGTGTCAAAGATTCAGTCCTAATTTGGTGCTGCTGTTGGGAGATGGCAGAACCCTGAAGAGGTGGCTTAGTGGGACATTTGGAGGTGCGGGGCCCCAGCTCCTTCCTCTTGCTCTCTTTTTCTCATGCTGGTAACTGCCTCCATGGTGGACTGCCTCATCAAGGGCCACAAAGCATGGGACTGGCACCTCCAAAGCTGTCGGCCAGCACAAACCTTCTTGCTTCTTCTCTTTTGAAGATTTAGTTTATTTTTTATTATGTATATGTTGAGTGGTTATGACCGCCTGGGGTGGGCTAGGAATTGAACTTGGGTCCTCTGTAAGAGCAGAATACATTCTTAACAGCTGAGCCATTTCTCTAGCCCCCTTCTTCCTTCCTTCCTTCCTTTCTTCCTTCCTTCCTTCCTTCCTTCCTTCCTTCCTTCCTTCCTTCCTTCCTTTCTCTCTGTCTCTTATTTATTTATTTTCTTGAAACATTTTATTAATTGTGTGTGTGTGTGTGTGTGTGTGTGTGTGTGTATGTGTGTGTGTAGGGGGGTGTACAGTGCCAAGGCACACGTGGAGATCAGAGAACAACTTGCAGAAGTGGTTCTCTCCTTCCATCAGGGATAGAACCCAGGGGCCATCAGCCTTGACAGCCAGTGTCTCCTACTCACGGAACCATCTTCTTCACTGCTAGCCCCGGGTATTTGTTACAGCGACAGAGACTGAGTGCCACACTCTCCGTTCTTTGTCCCCCCCCCCAACCCCCCGCTTCTCTTCTGGGGAATGGGACACTTGGGTCAGAGTCCAGGATGGAGATGGCCTGAGGTTCCAGCTTACTCATAAAAACATGGTCTCTGCTTTCTCTCTCACCTCTGCTCCAGCCCTAAAAGGATCGAGTCCCCGCTCCTGGACCAGCCCAACTATCTTACTGTTTTCGCTTTTATCCTGTGTGAACTCTGTGGCTACAAGCTGGGACGTTTTAGATTTGGGGTTCCTAGTGAATGGGACCTTGAACTTGATCCTAAGTGTCAGCCAGATTTGATGTTCATCTTCCACTGGCCTTTACTGAACTTCTCAGCCCAGGAAACAGTGGAAAAATGGAAGGTGGTCCTAGTTTGTGGGAACTCCAAACTCAATCCCCTAATGTGGGAGTTGGTAGGAATGACTTTCCTAGTTGGTATTGAAATAAAAGTAGGGTTTGGACCTGTATAAACAAACCCAGATACCTGGTCTTCTGTGTCAAGACTGGTGTTGTCTTGGGAAAATATTTATTTTCCCTAAGGCAAGAAAGGTCAAGCATGCTGTAACCTAGCAACGGTCTCGGTGGACATACATACAGGAAGACATCTTTCTTGTCTTTCTTTCTCCCCATTCCAGATTCCCTTTTCTGTTTCTTTCTGGATTTAGTATTTTATTCTTCCCCTTTACTATTTTAATGTGTGTGTGTGAGTGTGTGTGTGTGTGTGTGTGTGTGTTGTGTTATATGCATGTGTGTAAATGCATGTTTTCCCACACACACCGAGTGTGTATCTATATGTCTATACATGTGGAGGGCCAAGGTGGATGTTGGGAGTCATCCTCAGTGTTTCTTCCCATCTTACTCTGAGGAAGGGTCTCCCTGTCAAACCCAGAGCTTGCCCATATGGATACTCTCTCTCTAGACAGTTTGCTCTGGGGATCCTGTCACTGGCTTCCAAAGCTGGAATCATAGGCAGCGTCCATGCCCACCTAGCATTTGTGTAGTGTCTGGGCATCTGAACTACTCCAGTCCTTACATGTGTGCAGCAAGTGATTTAAGCATTTGGGCTACTTGCCCCAGCCCCTAGATTTACTATTTTAAAACAAAACTTGAATCTGCAACAAATGGTCCCAGCTGCAGTGTAGGAAGGTCCTGGGTGGAAGCCATCCCTGAATCGTGCTAGATACCTTAAGACTGGTAATTGAGTAAGAAGATCTGGGAGAAAGAGAATGAGAATATTGGGGCCTGCGATGTGGCTCAGTCAGTAAAGTTCTCGCCTTACAAGCACTGAGACCCAAGTTTGATTCCTGGAACCCATATTTTTTTTTCTTTTAAAGGCAGCTATGGTGGAGAAGCGTAGATGGGTAGACTCCTGGTGTTATGGAACAAGGTCTTTCTGAACAAAACAGCCACTGTCTTCATCGAACTGACTGTGTTTGCTTGTAAGAGTCCATCATGATTGACTGTTGACTGTTGACATTCCCTCACAGAAGGAGGGGTTGGGGAGGGTCATTGGACCCTCATCTGAGATTCCTGCCACTCCTCTCAGCCACTTGAATGCAATTCTGCCATAATTACATGTGGCCTTGGAAGCTCTGGATCTTGTAGGTGCTGGAATATATACTCTGGGGGAGGTTAAGTGAAGGGTATCTCTGTGGGTTAGTTTTTGTAAACATGACAAGATCAGGGTTGCCTGGGAAGAAGAAACCTCAAATTGAGGAATTGCCTCCATCAGATTGGTCTGTGGGCAAGTATATAGGACGTTTTCTTGATTAATGATTGATGTGGTAGGACCCCGCACACTGTGAGTGGTGCCATGTCTGGGCATGTGGTCCTGGATTGTATAAAAGAGTAGACTGAGCAAGACATGGAAGCAAGCCGGTAAGCAGCATTCCTCCATGGCTTCTACTTCAGTTCCTGCTTCCAGGTTCCTGTCTGACTTTCTTCAGTGATGGACTGTTGTCTGGAAATATAAGATGATATAAACTTTTTTCCTCTTCCTGTTGCTTTTGGTCATGGTATTTTTTTTTTAATCACAGCAACAGGAAGCAAATGAGAACAGGAAGCCATCATCTATGCTGGGTGAAGATTTTTCCAGCACAACTACTGGGGTTCCCTTCGCTCCTTTAGGAAACCCCTCACCTGTGCTCTGCAAGCAAGCTCAATAAGCTTATTTGCTCCCCAGGATGAATGTTGGTGGCATTATACTTCATATATAGTTTGTGGTTGGGACCTTAAGAGGAAGGTTGGGACATTGCTTACATCTCAGTGAGGGAAAGAATTCTCACAACACTCAGGCATCATTGGCCACCAACTGATGTACTCTGTGAGTTCGAGGCCAGTGATATCTCAATCATAAGGTGAAGGTTCCTGAGAAGTAATATGTATGTATGTATGTATGTATGTATGTATGTATGTATGTGGCAGGTGTTGTCTTCTGGCTTCTACATGAATGCACACACACACATGAACATGCATATGCACATACATGCATGCACACACACATATTCATGCACATATGCATGCACGCATGCACGTGCACACAGAGGCACAGATCTATATACACCTCCCCTCCGAGAAACTTGAGAGAGACTAGTAGAGACCCCTCCCCCCACTTGAGTTCTGCCGCAGTCTGTCTGCTTTGCTTATTTATATCATTGTTGGCAATTTGGCTCAGTAGTTCATTTTCAAAGTAGCCTCTGAAATAGTTTTCTAATATTATCCCCTCCGCCCTTCATCCATCTTCCACTGTGGGATTCTTTGGGGAGTACAGGGTGTGTGCTTCCCATCAGCTCCTGCTGGCCTGAATACAGTCTGCACTTGTCCTGGGTGATGCTGGGAAGTGATGGATGGCCGTGCTTCCCGTGGAGGGCCAGGTCACTTTACACCCTGAAATATCCATTGCTTTGTACACACCACAAGGTCCCTAGCCAAAAGCGTATCTCAGAAGAAACAGGGTCAGTGAGGATAGGGAAGGTAGCCGTTAAGTGGAAAATACATTGAATGGTCTGGGAAGTGTGTATGTATGTATGTGTGTGTATGTGTGTGTGTGTGTATGTATGTAAGTATGTGTGTGGGTGGGTGAGTGTGCACATGGGATAGCGCAGGTGTGGAGGTCAGAGGACAACTTGGAGCAGACAGTTCCCTCCCTCCCCCATATGGATCGTGGGGATCGAACCCAGGTCGCCAGGTTTGGTGGTGACCTCCATTGCTACTTGCTGGCTCCACCTTGTCTTAGGAGTTGGGGTCTCAAAAGCTGCTTCTGTCAGGCATTTTGTGGCAGCCATTAGGAAATGGCTATATAATGGAAATTATTACAACTAATATATAGATAGATGCCACTCCCTAGAGTGACGACACATTCAGAGAGAGGGAGGCAGGAGGGCCTTTGGGCATCAAAGTGTGGTGCATGAAGAAAGTGGCACCTCGTAATCATGGATGCTCTGGGCATGCTCTGAGGGGGTCGGTTAAGGTCTGTCTCAGCGAGGACCCCAGGGGAAGGGTTGACATAGCTTCCACTCTGCCTCCCCCGAGCCTCTTGGACTTGAACTTTTCAACTCTATTGGGCGGCGTGTCTTTCAGGAATGTTTGAGCAAAGACTGAATGTGAAATAAATACGAACATGATTTTTCCTTTGAGGAACAGCTGGTTCTTGAGAAACATCTGCACAAGATTGCCTTGAATGTTAATGTGAAGCGAGAGATACATGGAGTCCAAAAAGGAGAAAAACCTGCCTTGGGTTTCTGGGGATAAATTGTTTTGACTTTTTAAATTAGCATGTAACTTGCTTACGTAATGAAATCCGTAGCTGTGTGTGGAGGTCAGAGCACAGCTTGCTGGACTCCCTTCTCCCCTTCTACTGTGTGGGTCCTGGGGATTGAACTCAGGTCCTCAAGCTTGTCAGCAGGTGTCTTTATGTGCTGAGTCATTTTACGGGTCCCCATGGTTGATTTTTGTTTTTTTTTATGTTCTTTAATAGTTTGGTTTGAGAGTAGTAAAGGGCAATTGGTGAGGTTGAAACTCTGATGTTCCTTTTTAAATTTAATTTATTTTTTATGAAAATATATAATCACATCACTGTCCTCCTCCCTCTTCTCTCTCCAAGACCTTCCATATTCCCCTGCCTCCCTCTCAAATTTATGGCTTCTTTTTAATTATCATTGTTTTACACACACACACACACACACCACACACACACACACAATATATATATATATATATATATATATATATATATATATATATATATATAAATATGACCTGTTAAGACCACTTAGTGCTGCTTGTGTGGATATATTTGTAAGGCTGACCACTTGGTATTGGATAACCAAATTAGGGTGTTCATCTCTGGGGAAGACTAATTCTTCTATCACCTAGGGGTAGGACCCCATCTAATTTCCTCATGCGTGTTGGCATGCCAACTTGTGTTGTCATTATTCTGGCCTTGTTTTGGCAGTGATATTGTTGAGATTTCATGGGCGTAGATAGCTTCCCCGTTATATCTAGAAGACACACCTTGCCTTAGACTTCCTAGTTTTCTGGCTCTTAGAATCTTTCCATCTTCTCTTCTTTGGGGTTCCTAGCTGGGGCTAGGCACCCCACAGTCAGTTGTTTTCTGCATTTTAACCAGTCATAGCTTGCTTTCATAGCCTCCATCTGCTGAAAAAAAAAAAAAGCTTCTGTGATGAGACACGGTGAGAGCGATACTTATCAGTAGGTATAAGGGTAAGTATTTAGAATGCAGTGATAATTATAATGGTTTAGCGAAGGTGGCAGTATTAAGTTCTTTTCTAAGATCCATGACCTCACTAGCTATGAGTGGTTTGCTAGGTTTCCAGTACTGGGTGTGGCTTCCCACCTGTTGAGTGCGTCTTAAGCACAATTAGACAGCTGTTAGCTACTGCGGAGATGTGAGTGCCACTACTGCACCTCTAAGGGTAGCTTGCCATGCTGGTCAGTGTTGTGCTTCATAGGCGTCACAGCTGGCTAGAACTGCCGACAGCTTTTCTCTCTTAGCAGTTTGTGTAGCCTCTTCTGGTACTGTGAAAGCTAGCCCTCAGAGAGAAGGCTTTCAAGTCCTATCTGCCTTAGTTCTTTCAAGTCCTATGTCTGAAGTGTGTGCTGTCTTCAGAAATAGGGGCTTCCTTACAACTTCTGGAAGACAACCAAGGGCAGCAGCAGCAGCTTATATTGTTTTGGGAGTCCCTTGAACTACCCTGATAAACAGTTCAAAAAGGGGTTCCTCATGCTTGATAGTGGGTTTTTGTTCATCTATGGCTCTTGGGGATAGCATTACCACCCCAAGTGGCATAACTTCACTTAAACTATGTGTGTGTGTTTGTAAACATATATATTTATGTGTACTATATATATAATCTTAGATAAATATAAAACATGACTCCTATGCCTTTTCTAAACAGTCTTAGCTTTATTCATCCTTCCTCCCACCATCTCCTTCTGTAATGTCCTCCTTCTCCTTTTCCCCAATTAGAGCTCCCCACCCATTTTCCCACCTCAGGCTTGTCAGGAAATGCCTTCAGATGCCACATCCTCTCATGGGTCCCCATATTCTCCCCCAAGATCTTATGTAGGCCAGACTAACCTCAGACTCACTACAAAACTGAAAATGACCTTGAACTATGCATTCTCCAATTGCCCAGTGAAGACAGTTGAGCTGTCTCCCCAGCCCCATTCCGGTATTCTCAAAACTTCACACGAATGAGTCCTGTGATACATGCTTCCTTGTGTCTGTGTTTTTCCCCCTCCCATTGAGCATGTTTTCCCCTTTTATTTTTGTCAGAGTTGTGCAGTTTTTATAGCATAGCAGATAGTAAGTATGCTAGATTTGGCAGCCACCAAGGCTCTGTACTAATTACTTAAATCTGCTGTCAAGGGAAGAAAGTAGCTGTAGGAATATGTAATTGACGGAGTGTGGCTATGTTTCAATAAACCTTTATTTAGAAAACAACAGGTGGCCGGTCTGCAAGGATAATGAATGTTTCTCTGATGAATATTATCTTGTTTCTCAATTTTATTTTTAGTCTAAATTATGTATGTATTTGTGGGTGTGTGTATGTGAGTGCATGCAGTGCCTGCAGAGGCCAGAAGAGGGTGGCAGATTCCCTGGAGCTGGAGTTATAGGCGGTTGTGAATGGCCCATTGTAGGTGCTGGGAACTGAACTCAGGTCCCTCTGCATGGGCAATATGTGCTCTTAACCTCTGAGCCATTTCTCCAGCCCCACTTTCATTTCTTTTTATTACTGATTAGCATTCTTTGTATGAGTAGATCACAGCTTATTTATTGAATAATTTCATTCAGTCATTGTTCATCTGATGAGCCAGATTATATCCAGCTTTTAGCTATTATGGATAAAGCTACAATGACATTTTTTTTAAAAAAATACTTAGTGTTTATGTAGTGTGTGTGTGTGTGTGTGTGTGTGTGTGTGTGTGTGTGTGTATGTGTGTTTTCCTGTGCCTGTGCCTGTGCCTGTGCTTGAGTATATATATATATGTTTACAGGTACTGGCAGAGGCCAGGAAAAAAAGTATTAGATTCTTTGGAACTAGAGCTACAGGCACTTGTGAACCATGCACGCTGAGAACCAAACCCAGATCCTCTGGGTAAACAATGAATGCTTGTAACCACCAGGCCAGCTCTCTAGCCTCTACCATGGACATTTTGTATGTGACTTGCATATTTGAGTTCTGATTTCTCTCTTATGAATCTCTAAGTAGGTGTGGAATCACTGAGCCATAGGCTGGTTGAATGTCTAACACGTAAACTGCTTTACAGTTTAACAAAGTCAAATGTGAGCATTCTAGTTGCTCCTTGTTTTTGCCAGCATTTGGTGGTATCAGTTTTCCCATTTAGCTGTTGTGGTGGGCAGGGAAGTTATCTCTCCGTGCTTTAGAAACGCCTTGGTTAACATAATCCAGTATCTTTATTTCTGAGATAGCATGCTGTTATTGACCTGTAAGATGTTAATAGCCCCACTTTACCAGAGTGTGTGTATACTCAGAGCTGCTGGCAGAACATACCTTGATCATTAATCATCTGCTTTGTTGACATGAATCCTGCGAACTGATGCCCAGGTACCTTTTTGGATATGAATACTGAACTTATGGAATTTGGCTCAGTTGTTGGTACAAACCTGATCTCACTGATGGTTTTTCACAAATGCCAGGATCTTTCTCCCTCCAGAGCCTGGAAAGCAGGCCAGTTCTCATTTACAGAAACAGTCACTGCAAATTCTGAGGCTTTTCTCCCTTGAAAGCCTGGGGATCAGGCCTGCCCACCCCCTACCTTCATCCCCATTTCTTGAAACGCCAGTGGACTCCCCCTACCACCACCCCACCCCACCCCTTGCCATCTGGCTGATTTTCCCTCAGGAGGTAAAGATTGACAAAGGACACCCATATACTGTTGGTTATTCTGTTTGTGTTTGGATGTGGAGTTTAATTTGTATCAGAAAATAGCAGCGTTCTTATTCCATTGATTTTTTTTTTTTTTTTGCCTCTTTTTTGTAAGAGGGAAGAATGAAAGCTGGGAAATGAGTTACCGGAATAGCAAGCGAATAATAAGATAATGTGTTTTGGTCGGTGTGCTGTTACAGAAGGGTGCGTGTCTTACTGTCCTTCCATCTGTGGTGACACAAAGCAGAGGATTCTGGTATCAGTGTGGTAGTTTAGAGATATAGAGCATTTCTTGTACGCATGTTCTCAGTACTAAAGGGAACCCCTCAAAGTCGTTTTGAATGGATAGGATGCCTACTTTATGAGTGAGGAATCTGAGGGTCATGGACGTTTCCTGAGGAGCCCCCGAGTTGCTTCCCTAGGACACTGTGCCTAGGGAAATAGGTTTTGCAAACT
Organism: Peromyscus eremicus; assembly: GCF_949786415.1. Taxonomy (NCBI): domain Eukaryota; kingdom Metazoa; phylum Chordata; class Mammalia; order Rodentia; family Cricetidae; genus Peromyscus; species Peromyscus eremicus. The sequence goes on along the minus strand of NC_081438.1, from coordinate 21,003,349 downwards.
ACAAATTTCTTGGTTTGTCACATGATACTTGTTAGTTATTATGCCCCCATTCACCTGGGAAGAGGGGACATGGGATTTGATGGTCAAGATCTAAGAAAGCTCTTTATAGCAACTGGAAGATGGTGAAGGAAGGGGTAGGTAAGGAAGAGAGCTTCCTCCATGACTTGTCCTGAAGTGAGACAAAACCTAACAAGGGCCGGCAAGATGGCTCAGTGGGTAAAAGTGCTTGCTGCTGAGTCTGACAACCCAAGTTCAAATCCCTATGACCCATGTAGTGAAAAAAGTGAACTGACTCCTGGAAATTGTTCTCTGTCTCTGTGTCTGTGTCTGTCTGTCTGTCTGTCTGTCTGTCTGTCTGTCTCTCTCTCTCTCTCTCTCTCTCTCTCACACACACACACACACACACACACACACACACACACACACACAGAGCAAGTTCCAGGATAGTCATGGCTACACAGAGAAGTCCTGTCTCAAAAAACGTAATTCTTATGGTCATGTGACAAGCACTGGCCTGACGGAGCCATTTCCTCAGCCCCCTTAGTATTATATGCTTGCTCCTCGTCTATAAAAAAGGAGAATGGAAATACCAACTTCTCAGGGATGTAACTTGTGTTAATTGAGAACAATCGCACAGTAGCTTTCTCTAAGGGCTATAAACTCCTTGTCTGCTGTCCCATCACAAGGCAATGACCAATCAATAAAGGTCTGATGGTTTCATGGCCATCACTATAAGAATGGGAAAACCTTCAGATGCCTAGTATTAGGTCCTTTGACTATTGACTTGCAGTCACACTCTCTGTTGATCTGTAGTCTAAACATGGCCCCTTCCTTCCCCTCCCCTCTTCTCCCTCCCTCCCTCCCTCCCTCCCTCTGTCCCTCCCTCCCTCCCCACTTCCCTCCCCTCCTCTTCCTTTCCTCCCCCCTCCTCTCCTCTCTCTTTTTTCCTTTTCTTTTCTGAGACAGGGTCTCATGTAGCCCAGGCTTGCCTCAAAACTCACTCTGTAGCTGAGGATGATCTTAAACTCCCGACCCTCTTTCCTCTACCTCCTCCTTCTCTGAACCACTACACTTGGTTTATGTGGTGTTGGGTGAAGAGCTCAGGGCTTTGGGCATGGCCAGGCAAGTGCTCTGCCAACTGAGTTATACCCCTAACCCTGAATTCACCTTTCTAAATCGTTTCCAGTTACTGCTGCTCTCCGCTTGTACTGGGAGAATTCCCGCACCGGTCAGCAGCCTTGTACCAGCATAACTGTTTCTGGCTGAGCTCCATGTCTCTTCTCTGTGGAGAGTGACTCTTTGAAGCACTTCAGTATGCTGCTTGAACTCTGATGAAGTGGCCAAGGGGATTACGCCTAATGGACAAGGCTGGAAGCTCTCCATGTTTCCTTGAAAGATTTCACAAATCATCATTAATTTTCCATGGGATGACTTTTAAACATTTGCATGGTTCCTTTTTGTTTGGCTCATGTTTGGAGCACCACAGTTCTTGCTATTTTCAGTTTGAGGGAGTCTTTGCAGATTAGGGTTCATAATCTATGTATCTGTCTATGTATCTGTGTATCTATCAATGCATCTATCATCATGTATGTATATATCTATGTATGTATATATATATATAACTGTTTGTATCTATCATTTATTTATCATCTCTCTCTCTCTCTCTCATCTACCCATCCATCCACTTTCATTCATTTACCCACCCTATCTATCTACAACCATCCAAAACCATCGATCCTTCCTTCTACTCACCAGTACATACTGTTTACCCATTCATCATCTACCAACCCACACACCCATTCATCTCTTCATCCATACTCCATCCATCCATGTACCCACCCACTCTTAAATCTCTTCATCCATACTCCATTCATCCATCCACCCACCCACTCATTCATCTCTTCATCCATATTCCATCCATCCACTCACCCACCCACTCATTCATCTCTTCATCCATACTCCATTCGTCCATCCATCCACCCACCCATTCATCTCTTCATCCATACTCCATCCATACACTCACCCACTCATTCATCTCTTCATTCATACTCCATCCATGTACCCACCCACCCACTCATTCATCTCTTCATCCATACTCCATCCATCCATCCACCCACCCACTCATTCATCTCTTCATCCATACTCCATCCATGTACCCACCCACCCACCCACTCATTCACCTCTTCATCCACTTACTCTATCCATCCATCCATCCATCCATCCATCCATCCATCTATCCATCAATCCACTCACTCACTCACTTACCCATTTACCCATCCATTCGCCCAACATTAAATTTGGTTAGACGGTAGAGATATGAAGAAAACTCAGACCATGTTCCTTTCATCAGAGGATCATTAGGCTGTAATCAAGCTCCCATTTCTTCTCTTTCTGGAAACAAAATGTGCACTCTCACACATTACTACTAGTGAGCCGAGCTAATAGTTTAATCTATTAAATTAATATTGACCCTTCTTGTATACACATCTCTTCAGAAAATGTTTTGGGAAATCTGCTGACTTCTCGAAGTAAAGGCACAAATGTCTCCAACCTGATCTCTTAGGTTGAAAATCGATTCCTCCCAGAGAAGCTTTTCAGAGCCTCGCGGTGCTGATGGCAGGAAGCTCTTCTCTGAATAAAACTGCTGCTGCTGTAGCAACCAACCGCTGTCATCATATCAGGCTGTCTTAAAAGACCAGCGTCTGTTTCAGTAAGCCTGCCTGGTGGTTCGGGCATGATATTCTGGGATGGCGTATCTACAGTGATGGATTCCCCATCCACATGCATCTTTATTGTGTGCTCACATTTGTGCACATCCGTGCAAACCATCCTGGAAATAATTTCTGGGGATTCATGGACCAGCCACTTTGTGGTGTTCCTTGCTATGTAAGACTAGAATTTGGGTTACTACATGTCTGCTGATAGGACTTGCTCTAAGGATCCCTAGAGACTGTGTGTGTGTTCCCTTGAGTGCATACATGTATGTACATGTGTATGTACACCTACATGGAGGCCAGAGTCCATCTTTGTGTGTCATTCTCTAGGCACCATCCATACTGTTCTTTGAGACAGGGTCTCTCACTGGAACTCCAGGTTCACTGATTAATTTGCATTGGTTGCATCCTCCTGACTTAGTCTCCCTAGAACTTGGATTACAAGCATGTGCCACCAAGCCTGATGTTTTTAAAAATTGCTTTAATTTTGTGTGTGTGTGTGTGTGTGTGTGTGTGTGTGTGTGTGGTGTGTGCATATGCCTGCAGTTGCCAGAAGAGGACACAGAGCATCCTGACCCATCATTCTCTGCCATATTCCTGTGAGACAAGGTACCTTATTGAGCTTGGCACTATCCTCTAGGACAGTAAGCCCCAGTGATCTTCCTGACTCTTGTCCTTACAGGGAGGGGGGGCAGGCTCATGTGGTGACTTTTTTTTACATGGGTTCTGGTGACCAATTCATGTCCTGTGCTTGTGTGGCAAACACTTCCTTATCTGAACCGTCTGCTTAGCCACTAGAAGCTGGTTCTTAAGTGGTTTAATTGCAGTATGGCCTGTCACCCTGCTAAAGTGTTTACAAATTTGAGTTGTGAACTTGGGTTAAAAAACGCCACTGTCTTTTCCCTCTTTCCCTGCACAAAGCTATGTACATGGTTGTCATCACTATGGTTATTCAATTTATTTCTGCATTTTCTCCCTTTGCATCATGTGGTAAATGTCCTTTTTCGCTCTTGCCTGCCTGCGATGACACAATTGCTCACTGTTTACTATGTCGTTATTGCTGTTCCGTTGTCTATTGCTGGACGATGGGTCATTTCTGTGTTTCCAAATACTGAGTGCTCCCCTACTTAACACCTGTAACACGGACACAAGAAAACTGGGTTTTCTTCTTCTGAATCACTTCCATTTACAGGATGCTGTATATACTGTTATTACTATGTTACTTTTAATTATTCTATATTACCAGGCATATTCCCTTCTCAAAGAATCGAGCCAGTTTACTGATCTCTGCCAAAATTGGGCTGAAATCTTTTTCTCCATGTTTTCTAATTTGGTAGTTTATTCTTATTATTTTTAAATTTTTGTTCTCCATCATGCTGAGATGGAACCTAGGGCCTCTTACATGATAGGCAAACACTCTACCACTGAGCTACATGCCCAACACTAATTTAATACATTTTAAATAGTATACATACTCTTTGGACTGGCATTTAATTCATACCTCCCTTAAACCCATGTCCAGTTATTGGCTTAATAAAGAAGTTCGGCTCAAAATCAGACATAGTGGCTCACGTCTGTATACTCAGCACTTGGGAGGTCGAAGTAGGAAGACACAGAGGGCCAGGTGACCCTGATCTACATAGTGATTTTGAGGCTAATGTGGACGGTGAAATCTTGTCTCAAACAAAAACAAAAACAAACAAAAAACCAACAGCATCAAAACAACAAACAAAGAGACGTGTTCACGTGTTCTTGAATGTTCTGGGAGCTGGAAGAAGGTATTCTTCTGCATCAACTATTTATGTGCCGTCTGGTGCCACTGAGTGCATTTGTATTATGTACACAGATTTCCTAGTGTTGATATTGTCACCCTTTCTGTGTGTTTTTATGCATTCTTAAGATTGCTAATTTCTCTAAAATTATATGCAATAATCCTTGCTGCAGAATGGGAACACACATATTTGTTGAATGGATGTTTATCTTTCCTCTGAAGCCTCTGTTATTATAATTTTAAAATCTGGAGTTAAGAAAAGAATGTAATTTTGCTCTAGTCTATTTCTTCCTATTCAGCCTAATATACTTAGCATTGTTTTGTCTATGAATTTAGACTGCATACGGAGTTAAGCTAATTTTTCCCTCGTTTTATTCTTTCGTTTTAGATGTAAAGATGTGAAGTTGTGTTTCATTATACTGTAGTAGGATTGGTGCTGTATTCATTATTTTCTTGTTGCTGTCACCAAACACCTCATAAGATGCAGCTTGAGGGAAGAAGGGTGTATTCTGGCTCCCAGATAAGGGGACAGACCATCACAGATTAGTATTTAACCCTTAAAACTTTTTGATTCATAACCTGTGAGGCTTCTCCTGTTTGAGTGGCCTGTGACTTGGCTTTAAGCCAACATCACTGTTGATGAAATTTTCGTTTTTGGCATATTTTTGTGTGTGATGGAGAACTTCCTACTTTATTCCTCCCTTTTCCTAAGTAGCAATTTTTTTTTCTTTTTTGCTCTTTAAACTTTCACATTATGTTAAAATATAAGTAGCTATTTAAAAAAATATCCAAGGCAAAGGAGATATGAAAAGGTGCATTTCTGGGGAGATATCATTGGGAAGGTTTACAGCATACCTCTTGAAAATATTTGGTGGTTGGCTCATGACCATGCTTGCTCATGTCTGGGAGGATCAGGAAGCAGAGATAGGACAGGAAATAGGCCCCTCCTAGTGATCCACTTCCCCCAGCTCTGGCCCCACTTCCTGAAGTTTATATAACTGCCATAACAGCACCCCAAGATCCCTGGAGCCAAGTGTTCAAACTCCTGAGCCTGTAGGGTCCACATTCAAACTGTAACTTCAATAAAAGCAACGTGTGTTTGGATTTTAATACAACACCAGTGGTCTTCTTCCCCCGCCTAAAATCTTCATGGTCTACTTGATCGTTTTGTTTTGTCTTTGACACCGTGGAGTTCCGTGTCCCACCCCCTTCATTGCTTCCTTCTCCTGAGTCTACACACAGCTGAACAGTTGAGCTTTCTTCTGTCTCTATCACGATGTGGAGGATGGCTGCCCTGTTTTGTGCTGTTGGATACCCTATGGTAAAACAGGTGTTCATCTGGAAAAGTCAGTAGTAGGGGTGAGATGGTTGTGATGGGGATGGGGTGGGGGACGGGAGGGTGGATGTCATGACATGAGGACCAAAGGCTTTGGGAGAGAGGAGGCAACATGTCACCTAGGGAGTCACTTAGTGCCTGTTAGTGCCTGGAGTGTAGCAGGTGGAGATGAGGAATGAGCTCCAGGTCATCAGTTAGCAGCCCTGGGGCGGGGGGGGGGGGAGGGACCGACTTGTGTGCCTATTCATGAGTACAAACTGAAATGTGAAGAAGACACATTGAGCCCCTGAAGCTGAGTCAGCATTTGTTTGACCTCAACTCGACAGCCTCTGCCACGGTGGTACGTGCCTGTAATCCCAGAACTTGCAGCATTACCATGGGTTTGAGGCTAGCCTGGGCTACATTATGAGACCCTGTGTCAATTAAACCTCAAGTGAGAATGACAATAATGGAAACGACAGCAACAATAATGGTGATGATGATAGAGACTTTGGAGAAGGATGGCTGTGCCCTCCTCTTTCCACACCTTGTCACACTTGGATATTTGGAGCCTTGGGTGTGCACAGCCGCCAAGGGGAACATGTGGACATAATATTAACTTAAAGCCACAGCAGATGCCTATGGCCCTAGGGGAAAAATGGACGGATTGGGGGGTGGGGTTCTCCCCATAGATTCCTGTAACCAAAACTCTCAGTCAGACTGAACCACACCAACAAATCTTCCCAAAGAAACTGTACTGAGTATCAGACCCACTGCCTAATGCATGCTAAACAAATGCTCTCCTGCTGGGCCACGCCCACAGAATCCTGGGGGATTCTGGGTAGGAGCTGAACTTGTGAGCTACACATGAACTCTTTTCGTTTTTTTGTTAAAAATTTTGAGACAGGGCCCTTTTGTGACCTTAACTCACTAAGGTGCCGAGGCAGATCTTGAATTCCCTGTCCCCCTGCCTCAGCTTCCTGAGTTATGAAATTATGGGCCTGCACAGCCAGGCTTTTCTCAAATAAGCACGTATAACACAGCCTTTGTATCTTGTCTGGGTCCACGTAGGCACTGCATTTAAAATCATTTATTTGTATCTCTTTTCTGATATGAGCCAGTTCATTATTTGTACGGCATGATGTGGCCTTCCAGGAACAGGATCTTGATTTATGACATTATATTCATGCAGAACAAATAACTGACTTATGAGTCCTTAACTTGTCGCTTTTGTTCAATAATTGGCAGGTCATAGGTTGGCAGACTTCTTCTGAAGGCTAGGGCGGGGTATTTTTAGCTCTAAGGGCCATATGGTCTCTGTCACAATGATATAACTGCCACGTCACATGAATGCTTCGATAGACTGTGTAAACAAAGGAGTCCAGTGGCCCCATTCCAATAAAACTTTATTTTTAGACAGCAAAATTTGAATCTCCTATGATTTCCATATGTCCCTAAATACCCATCAGCTCTCTGTTGCTGGCAACTCTAAGCTCAACCTCAGATGGAAAATACTGAGAAAAAAAACAACAGCAACAAACCCTGATCTTTCTTATCATTGTTCCCTAAATAATACAATATCACAACTGTTTACATACATTTACATTGTATTAGGTATGCTAAATAATCTGGAGCTAATTCAGAGTAAACAGGAGATAGATTATATGCAAATATATTGTATAATATATGCAAATTATATGTAAATATGACATCCTTTTACATAAGGGGCTTGAGCGACTTCTTGGTGTCTTAGGTTGTGGGGAGAGGAGGAGCCTGGAGCAGATATTCCTCTTCAAACCAAAAGATTATATTATTCTGCTTTGGATATAAAAATTAGCTTGCAAAACTCTTTTTAGCTTGTGCATCTTGTACAAACAGGAATTGGGCTAGGTTTTGGCTGCAGTTTAACCTCTTCTGGCTTAGGGATCTGTTGAAGTCCCTTTCCTCATCACTGTGACCAAACAGTAACTGAAGGAAGAAAGAGTTTGTTGTGGCTCACAGTTTGAGAACACACAGTTCATCATGGTGGGACGAGGCCTGTCAGCAGGAACATGAGGCAGCTGGTCCCATGGCGTCCACAGTCAGGAAGCAGAGAGAGATGGATGCTGGTGCTCAGCTCACTTTCTCCTTTTTATTCAGTCCCAGCCTAGGGCATGGCTCTGCCCACATTCAGGGTGAGACTTCTCTCCTCTGTTAAACCTCCTTGGAAACACTCTCAGAAGACATACTCCTAGGTGATTCTAAGTCCAGTCAAGTTGACCGTTGACAAGAAGATTAACCTTCGCAGACACAATTGAGGGTTGTCTACATGGCTAAGGTTTACTTAGCAAATTCTGTGTTAGGCACTGTGCAATTTGTCCTGTATTGACTTGCAAAATTTTCATGAAAGCTCTGAATCATACATTTAGTTGTGTCGGGAGACTGCGGCTAAGATGAAACTTCCTTAAGGTTATTTATGGCTTGCATAATAATAGGAAGCAATTTGAACTGAGGTCTGTGCATCTGAAATGAGTTTTAACTGTAAAGCCCTTATTCTTGAGTTGGTGGGACTGGTGTATAAGGCAGCGGGTAAAGTTTGCCGTGGTAGATGGATATTTCCATTGTCCAGTTGGTAAATACGTTCCCTAGATATTTAGAAAGTCTTAGAGCCATTAGCTCTGGAGCTTCTCACCCCTCCTTTTTATCTTTCTTTCCCCCTTTTTCCTTCCTTTCCTTTCTCCTTCTCCTTCCTTCTGTCCCTTCCTCCTTATCCCCCTTTCCTTTCTTTCCTTCCTCTATTCCTCTCATTTCCCCTCTCTTTTTACCTCTCTCCCTTCCTTCCTCCACCTCCCCTCCCTCTCTCCTTCTTGTATTAGTTCTATTTTTTTTTCTTTGAACCATGTCTCACTTCATAGTCCTAGCTGGCCTGGAACTCTGTGTGGACCATGCTGCTCTCTCTCATTCTCTCTCAGATGTGCATCATCACAGCTGGTCTTATTCTTAACCATAGTACAGTAGGAAGAAAAGATCGTCCAGGCTGGAATCTGAATTCATCCTTCCAAAGTTCAGTGACTGCTGTGGATATCGCTCTATATAAATAAGACACTGATTGGCCAATAGCCAGACAGGAAGTATAGGCGGGACTAACAGAGAGAAGAATGGAGGAAACAGGAAGGAAGGGAGAGACTGCCTGGAGCCACCGCTGCCAGGACGAGGAAGATGTAAGGTATCAATAACCCACGAGCCACGTGGCAAAGTATAGATTAATAGAAATGGGCTAAATATGAGTAAGACCTAGACAATGATAGGCCTGAGCTAATGGTCAAGCAGTTTAAATAATGTAAGAGTCTGTGTGTTTATTTTATAAATGGGCTCCAGGATTGGCGGGACTTGGCGGGAGCTGGAGAGAAATTCTCCAGCTACAAGTGACCCTCAAGTTGACAGTCTCCTCTGTCACTCGGTTTTCTCACCTGTGAAATGGAAGCGTGAACAATCTTCATTGCAAGAATTTCATGACTGAGTGTGAGTGAGGTACACAGTACTCAGTACACGGTTGATAAATATGAGTAAAGCATTACTCTTTGGAATGTAGAGTGAATTCCTCTGTGACAGTGTTCAACTCATACCACAGATGCTGGAGGGATGATGGCTCAGTGGTTAATTTTGCGAAGAACTCAAGTCTGGTTTCCAGCATGCATGTTGAGTGGCTCATAGCTGCCTGTAACTCCAGTTTAGTGTTTCTAATGCCCTCTTCTGGCTTCTTCATGTACTGCACTCACATGCAAGCACACACGTGCACATACATATGGACATAAATAAGCTGAAATTTTAAAACCCATATACTGCTGCTAAGAGATTCATCCTCTGTTCTGTATGGGTGGCTTTGCTATGGAATAGGTGACATTTTATAGGCTGGCACAGCATGCATCATATTTTCCCCTACTTTCCAAAAGGAAACTGCAGAACAATTCCCTTGTTTACATAACTCTTTACTACACTACCATGGTTACAGGATACAGGGTATCACATACCTGCTGTTCTTCTGTTTAGAACTCCTTTGGCAGGGGCTGGGGGACGTGGCTCAGTGGGTAAAGCAAATGCTTGCTATGTAAGCATGAGGATATGTATTCAGATTCCCAGAGCCCATGGAAAGCCAGACATAGTAGTATGGATTAATAATCTCAGCATGGATATAAGGTGGAAACAGAGTTAGGGGAATGCCCAGATGCATAGCCTAGTGAGCAATCAGACCTTGTCTCAAATAAGGTATAAGGTGAGGATTGGTACTTGAGGCCATCTCCTGACCTACACAGGCATGTCATAGCATATGAATGCCCCCACTCACACACACACATCATCCACACACAGGTCTCACACGTACACAAAGATTTAAAAAAAAAAAAAAGAATTACCATGCCACACACTCACAGCTATTAAAATGCCCTGCAAAGCTCTCAGGCTCAGGAGAGTGTCTTGTCTCTGTGCCTATGGATGTACAATTTCTTTTTCTTTTAGAAGTGTGTTTCCCCCTCTAATTAATATTTTGTTTGGATTTTCCTTTCTCCTTGGCTTTCTATTTTAAACTTTTATGGGGACATATCAATTATCATTGGATTAAACTGTTTTGTGGTGTGTAACTGTGCTTAGCTTTCCTGAGTGAATTCTTCAGGCTGTCACTTGTTATTTCTCAAGCCTAACCCTGTTGTGTATTTTTGTTTTCTCCATTTCTTGTTCAGGTTTAACAGAAGTGCTCTCCTTTCCATATGGATCAATAAATAGATTTTTGTGGTCATTTATCACTCTGAAAAATTGTCTATATCCTTTGTTCACATGTGGCCAGAGGGCTTGACTTCTATCATAATTACTTTATTTTTTAAGATTAATTTTAATTATATGTCTGTAAGTGAGTACATGCATATGAGCCCAGGTGCCCCTGGAAGCCAGAAGAGGGACATCAAGTCTGCTGGAGCTGAAATTCAAGTTGGTCGTAAACAACCCAACATGGGTGCTGGGAACCCAACTTGGGGCCTCTTGCCAGAGCAGCAAAATGCTCTTAATTGCTAAGCCATCTCTTGGGCCCTCTAAGTACTTTCCTGTCCTTATTGATATGCAGTATATTATCAATAATATTGTAGGTGTTCCTTTCCTGTCCTTATTGATATGTAGTATATTATCAATAGTATTGTAAGTGTTCCTTTCCTGTCCTTATTAATATGCAGTATATTATCAATAATATTGTAGGTGTGGGAGCTATAGCTGATTGTCACAGCTCCCGTCTGCCCTTTGTGAGGATCAATCTGCAGCACTGGACAATGGAGGAGTGGAAATTGTCTCTTTTCATTTAATGCCTTCTAATTTTCCACTGATCTAATCGTATCAGTCGTGGGCTCCAGATAGCTTTCTTTAGTTTCTAGCTCTTCCAGATTATAAAATCCCAGCAGCATAATTTTATGACAGAGATTCTAACAAGCTCTTTGTGTATCTGGGCCATTAGTTTTGAGGTATGTCATACATTTTTGTGGCATGTATGAGTCCTGTGCATGTATGTATGTATGTTTGTATGTGTGTGCTTATGTGTGGAGGTCAGAGGTTGGTGTCAGGTGTCTCTCTCCATGACTCTCCAGTTTATTTCCTGAGGCATGGTCTCTCACTGAACTTGGAACTTGCCAATTTGGCTAGGCTAGCCTGACAGCCTACCCTGGGGATCCCCTGTGCCTGCTTCCTAAATGCTGGGACCACAGGTGGACCACTAGGGATGTGTCTTTTGTGTAGCTTCCGTGACTCACACTCTGATCTTCATGGTTGTATAGCAAAAGCTTTATCCACTGCTCCATCTCCAGCCCCAGAGATCTTGTCCCTTCATCTTCAGTGCTAGGATTCCAAGTGGGGATGACCATGTTCAGCTCTGTCTGTGTGTGTGTGTGTGTGTGTGTGTGTGTGCGCGCGCGCACGCGTGCATCTGTCTCTGTGTGTATATATCTCTCTCTCTCTGTATGTGTATCTGTCTCCCCCTTTTTCTGTACATCTGTCTTTGTGTGTGTATGCATATTTCTCTCTCTCTCTCTCTCTCTCTCTCTCTCTCTCTCTCTCTCTCTCTGTGTGTGTGTGTGTGTGTGTGTGTAGGTCTGATAACAACTTTTGGGAGTCAGTTCTCTCCTTCTATCATGTGGGTCCCAGGGATTAAACTCAGGTGACAGGCTTGCTGACAACACTTGTATCCAGCTGAGCCACCGTATTGGACCTTTATGTATTTGTTTATCTACAGTCATTCATTTATGTATCCATTCATTGCATGGGTTCTGAAAACCATTCTCAGGTCCTGTGCACTATTGACAGTTATCTTTCTAATCCTAATATGTACGATTTTTTCAACTTTCCATTACCCCATTTTTGGGGTTTTGTTGTTGTTGCCAGGGCTAAGGATCAATACTGAGGGCTTGCACATGCTAAGCAAGTACGCTACCCCGGAGCTTTGGTCCCAGCCCTTTCCTTTTTTTTTTTTTTTTTTTTTTTTTTTTTTTTTGCCTGGCAGCCTGTCTAGATGCCTTTGCCTGTTGAATTAGCTCTGATCACTACTTTATTTATTTATTTATTGTAGGCTGTTTAGCAGAATGTGGCTTGGCTATGGTTTACATAACCAACGCCTGCTCTACTGATGGATATTGAGATGTTTCCGTTTCTGTTCTCTCTCAACCATGACGGCAGCGAGCATCCTCGCTCGCTACAGCCCTTTGGTGCTATTTATAGTGTTTCTCCGCAGAGGAACCTAGAAATAGGGTTCTCGCTCAGAAGTGATGTCCGTGTCAAAGCTCAGTAGATACCACTGTCCCAGTTAGATTCAACTGCCAGCTTGACACAGCCCGGAGTCTGTAGCTGGAGAGACTCTCTCCAGGTCCCACCAAGCCCCACAGCCCCACAACTCACGTATAAAATAATCACGCAGACACTTACATTACTTATAAACTGTATGGCCGTGGCAGGCTTCTTGTTATCTACTTCTTCTATCTTAAATTAACCCATTTCTACTAATTTATAAGTTGCCCCGTGGCTCGTGGCTTACTGGTACCTTACATCTTGCTTGTCATGGCGGTGGCTCGCAGGTCTCTCCCCCTGCCTTCCTGTTCCCTCAATTCTCCTCTCTGTTAGTCCCGCCTATACTTCCTGTTTGGCTACCGGCCAATCAGTGTTTACTTATACAGAGCAATATCCAGATCAGAGCATTTCTGGGGGGAGATTGGGTTAATCGCTAATTGGTGTAGCAAGGCCCAGCACACTGTGGGAAGGTGGTCATCGGCTGTATACAACAAAATCTAGTTATGTGTGCTTGTTAGTTTTTTGTCATCCTGACACTTCCTTGGTCATCTGGAAAGAAGGAACCTCAACTAAGAAAATGCCTGTATCAGACTGGCCTGGCTAGGCAAATCTTTGGGGACATTTTCTCAATTAATAACTGATGTGATAGGGTCTGGGTCACTGCAGGCAATGCTACTCCTGGGCCAGGTGGTCCTGGGTTGTACAAGAAAGCAAGATGAGCAACCCAGTCAGCAGCTCTCCACCATGGTCTCTGCTTGTCTTCCTGCCTCAACCTCATTCAACGATGTACGGTGACCTGGAAGTGTAAGTCAAACAATTCCTTACCTCTCTGAGTTGTGTTTGGTTAGAGCAACTAGTGGTTCTCAGCCGTCCTAATGCTGCGACCCTTTAATACAGTTCCTCATGTTATGGTGACCCACCCCCCTCCAACCGAAAAACGATCTTCGTGGCTGTTTCATAACTGCAATTTTGCTGCTGTTAGGAATCATAACGTAAATAGCTGTGATTTCTGATGGTCTTAGGTGACCCCCTGTGAACAAGTCATTTTACTCCAAAGGGGTCACAACTCACAGGTTGAGAACCACTGGACTAGAGTGCTTTATCACAGTAACAGAAGGAAATTAGACCCCCACCCCACCCCACCCATTCTCCCAATAGTGCTGCGCCAGGCAGAGGATTCTCTGCTCCCATTTCCTGCCTGTTTATCCACAGAGCTGTTTGTTGTCACTGTTTTGTATTCTAGATATTAATCCTTTGTCATATTTTATCGGAATGGTAAATATTTGCTTCCAGTGTTCCGCTTGGCTTTTAGCTTTCTCGCTGCTTCTTCTTTTTTTTTTTCATTTTTTAATCTTATTTTCCCAGTGCAATGAAATTTCTCAATTTCTTTACATACTTCAAGTGTTTCCATGTCTGAAATGCAATTTTTTGACTTCCTTGTAATTTATTTCAGGTCTCATTACTATGTCCTCAGATGCCTGGGGATGCATTGTTTTCCTTGTATTTAGGAGGAAGGTACTAATGTTGGGAGTTTCCTGTGCATTGTGGAGTAGAACCATAATGTCTTTAGGGGTGGGTGCTCAGGCAGGTGGGCAGCTTCTCACCTGGTTTTTTTTGTAGCTTGAATTGTATCAGCCTCAAAATTTATTTGCATATGTATGTGTATGCATGTGCATATATGTATATATTTATGTATGTGTATGTACGTGTATATATATTTATGTGTGCATTTGTGTATGTGTCTGTTTATGTGTATAGTATTTGTGTGTATGTGTGTATATGTGTACAGGTGCATGTGCACACTTTGTGTATGTGTGTGTGAAGGCTAACCTCAGACGTTATTCCTCAGGCCCCATCCGTCATATATGTTTGAGATAGTATCTCTCACTGACCTGGAACTTGGAAAGTAGGCTAGGCTAACAGGCCAACAAGTCCTAGGAATCTTCCCATCTCCCCCTCCTAGTACTGGATGGGATTATAAGCATGAGCTACCAGGCCTAGCTTATTTAACATGGTTCTAGGTATCCAACTCAAGCACTTCTGCTTGCAAGGCAAGCAGTTTACCAGCTGCAATGTGCTTCCAACATAGGTTAGCATGTAGTTTATATTTTAAAGTCCAGCCTCCATACTTGAGAATGAGACTGCTTTTTGAAATCGGGGTTTTAAAGAAATAATGCAAGGTAAATAAAGTCCTCAAGATAGGCCTTGTTGTTACTTGAATGGGAAATGTCCCCACAGGCTTGTCTATCTGAGCCCTTGGTTCCCAGCAGGTGGCGCTGTTTTGGTAGAATGTGGAACCTTTAAGAGGTGGGGCCTTGCTGAAGGAAGTGGATCACTGTGGGATGGGCCTTGAGGCTTTCTAGCCTGGCAGCACTTCCTGTAAGCACTCTGCTTTCTGAGTGCAGGTGCAATGTGACCAGCCGCCTTACAGTCCTGCCATCACACATTCCCTGAAACTGTGAGTTAGAATAAACCTTTCTCCTTTATGATCCTCCTGGTCAGGTATTTGGTCACAACAAAGAGTAAAGAAACTAGCACCAAAGCTACTCCAACATGACAGGTGTCATTGTAAGTAGAAGGCATAGTTGGATATGGCGGTACACACCTGTAATCCCAGCGCTTGAGAGGCAGAGGTGGGAAGATCAGGAGTTCAAGACCAGCCTGTGCTACCTAGTGAGATCCTGAGTAAAAATAAACAGTGGAAGCTCTATGGGGTAGCATATGCCTGTAATCCTAGGAACTCAGAAGGCTGAGGGAGAAGGTCTGTGGGTTTGAGGCTAGCCTGTTCTACATAAGGCCCCATTTCAATAAGCTGCACATCCCAGAAAGAAGAAGAAGAAGAAGAAGAAGAAGAAGAGGAGGAGGAGGAGGAGGAGGAGGAGGAAGAGGAAGAGGAAGAGGAAGAGGAAGAGGAAGAAGTAGTGGTGGAGGAGGAGGAGGAAGAGGAGAAGGAAGAGGAGAAAACAGGAAGGAAGAAGGAAGAAGGAAGCAGGAAGAAGAGGAAGAAAGGAAAGTGGAGGGGGAAGAGAAAAGGAGAGTAGGTGGGTTGGGGGAGGAAAGTAAATAAGCTTGATCTCAAGCTTATACTACATGACCTTTGGGGAGCTTACCCAAATCATGGAAGCAACAGCAGAGGACTAGGAGCATAGCCATTCCCTATTCAGAGTGGCAACTGGTGTTTTAAAAGACACTACCTTTGTTTCTTTGTGTGTACATGCACACACATACCATGGTGTATGTGGTGGTCAGAGGACAACTTGCTAGAATCAGCTCTTTCTTTCCACATTTCAGGGATGGAACTTATGTTGTCATGTTTCACAGCAAGTGCCTCTACCTGCTGAGCCATCTTGAGAAACCCAACTATGCTTAGGGATTCCTTTCTGATGCTCCTCCACCAATCCTTTCAAAACTCCTGTCTGAGCCAGGCAGTAGCCTGGCACGCCTTTAATCCTAGCACTCAGGGAGGCAGAGGCAGGCAGATCTCTGTGAGTTCAAGGCCAGCCTGGTCTACAGAGTGAGTTCCAGGACAGCTAGAGATACACAGAGAAATCCTGTCTGGAAAAATAAAAAAGACTCCTGTGTGTGATCTCTTCTTCTATGTCTCTGTGTCAGTGGTGTCCGGGATGGAGACAAAGCTCCATGTTGTCATCTACAGTCTTTAGGAGATCAGGGGACAACTTGCAGGAATTGGTTTTCTCCTACCATGTGGGTACTTGTTGGGGACCTGGCAGGCCTCATGGTTGGCAAGAAAACAATCCGCACGAGGTGAAGAATGAAACTGGGTTCTGTTGGCACTGGGTCGAAGCTTCCAGAAGTTGACCTCGGGATTTATTTTTTTTTTACACATTTCAACACAGTAAAACTTTTGGAAAAAGGTTTCCTCATGACAATTACCACAGAAAGCTTTAGGCGTAGCTACATAGAAACTCCCTAGCTCAGTAACAAAGCACCCGTGACCTTTATAATAATGTTCTGTTACCTATACAATAATGAGTTCCATTGACTGATAAACAGTGCTCAGGGCAAGGACCTAAGGAGGAAGGATCTATAATAAACATAAGGATAGATTCTATTGGTGGAGGATGCCGTGGACATGTGACCTCTTTCATTAGGATGGGTTCTATTCACTGAGAGACAAAACTCAGGATTGTAGCCTAAGCAAATACCCAGGATTTACAGGGATTCAGGAAGGCTAGGCTCCATAGAATATCAAAAAGATCACCAAGTTGTCAGACAACATCCACTCCAACATTCCGGGTGACCAGGCATCAGTCATGTCCTTCCTTTGGAGAAAACAGGCCCACGTGTTTAACATGGTTTAAGTCTGGTTCCTCCAATGCTTTCTGTAAGCTGTGCCTTCTACAGGTACTGGGGATGGAATTCAGGTTGTCAGGCTTGGTGGCAACCTCTACCTGCTGGTCACCCATTGAGCAACCTTGCTGGTCCAACTTTGATAATTTTGAAGGGAGCTGGTGGGGAGTCTGGTCGCCATGGCACAATGCAACCCTCATTCCTGGTGTCTTCTCTTCTACGTGTGTTGTTTTCTCTCCTGCTTTCCATCATGAGTTGAGATAAAATGAGGTCCTCCCCAGATGTGTCCAGCTGATTCTTGACTTCCCAGCCTCCATAACGGAGAACCCAAGTAAACCAACTACCCAGCCTCAGGGATTCTCAGACAGTGACAGAACACAGACTAACACAACAATGTCAGAAAGGGGAAACATTCTGGTTTGGGTTTAGTCAACCTTTTACCGCAGTGACAAAATACTGGAGAATACAACGTAAGGATAGATTTCTTTTGACTCACCAGACAAGACTCCATGGCTGCTGGGTTCAAGGTCAGGTATGGTATCATGGCAGAGAACACATTGTAGGGCAAAGCTACTCACCTCATGGTGGCCAGGAAGAGGAGAGAGAAAGACAGATGGGGATGGGGCAGGGGAAGAGAGTCAGAAAGAGATAAAGAGAGTGAGGACGAGGAAGGTTCAGAGAGGAGATACATTCTTCCTGGGCACACTCCCATGACCATGCCTTCAACGGAGGAGCCTTGGGTGGGGGACACTTCACATTCGAACACAACACTTCAACAGAGGCAACAAGACAGTTCCTCCCTTTCCCTGGATGATGATGTGTTGTGAAACAGGGCAGGTGGCCGCCATTCTGCCAGCCTGAGCTCAGAGAGAAGCCGCTGTAGTATCTCTGAAGAGCCCGGGAATGAAGCCAACCCTGGTTGGAGGAGCAAACCCAGTGAATCTCTCTGGGTTTTGTGTGAGTTGCTGCTGTAGGAAGCCTCATCGAGCCTCCTTTGTCACATCCCACTCATGGACCGAAATACTCCCTTTATTACTGTCGCCAGTTTGTAAAGCTTTCCTGGCACCTTTGTTAGTAACTAATATGGTCTTTTTTCTTAAACAAAAATTGTGCATTTCTACCTTAAGTTTGCAGGCAGAGTATGCGCTGGTTTATTATATCTGAATCGATCTGCAAATATTTTGAAGCAAACACATCTTATTCTCTGTTTCTGCGCCAGAAAGAGCCTTTTGCTGCTTAATGATGGCAAAAATTACATAGGAAACTGCCTTTGTTTGACATCTGAGATGTTCAGGGTTGTAAACTCCCCGCCACAGGCCTGCTCTCAGTTAGAAATGCCAATTAAGTTCAGTCAATAAATAAGGCTGCATGGTAGTCTCCATGCACAGAGCAGTGCTGTATAGTGCCGCTGAAGAAACTTCCAAAAATGCCTTGTTGAGGTAAATAACACAGCCTCATTTAGACCAAGACATTGTATCTTAGGAAATATTTCAAGAAAGTAAGTGTATTAGGACTCTGTAGAAGAACAGAAGTTATAGAATGAATGTATTTATCTATCATCTATCTATCTATATATGTATATCTATATTTAGATAGATTGAGATAGATAGACATAAATAGATGCATAAATAGATGGATATAGATAGACATACATACATACATACAGATAGATAGATAGATAAACAGATAGATATATAGATTGATACATGGATAGATAGATGAGTGGATGGATAGATGGATGGATGGATGGATGGATGGATGGATGGATGGATGGATGGATGGATAGGACTTACTAGAATGGATTACCAGCTGTGGTACAACTACTCCAACACTGTTTGTCTATCAACAGAAGGTCCAAGAATCCAGTGGTTGTTCAGTCCACAAGGCTGGATGTCTCAGCTAGTCCTCAGTATACACCAGAATCCTGAAGAAGTAGTGAATGCCGGTGCCAGTGAAGGGATGGACTGGCTAGCAAGAGCAAGCAGGAAAAGAGAGATCCACATTCTTTCTCCTGTGTCCGTTCTATAGACTGCCAGCAAAAGGTGTGGTCCAGATTAAAGGTGGTGCTTCCCACCTCAAAAGATGTGGATTAAAGGGATATCTTCCCATCTCATAGGTCCAGGTTAGAAGTGGGTCTTCCTATTTCAAATGACTTAATTAAGAAAAAAAATCTTTCACAGGTGTGCCCAGCCATTTGGGTTTTAGTTAATGCCACTTGTAGTTAAACTGACAACCAAAAATAGCTGTTACACTAAGTAGACAATAGTGTGTACACAGGCAGGAATGTACATAGGCTACTCTAGTGTTAGTAATACCTGGAAACAATTGGGTATTGGATGAAAGTGACCAATAAGGCCAATTTGTTAAATTAACTACAACATATTCATGCATTGGTATACTATGCAGCCATGAAATGGTGATGTTGATGCTTATTTTTGAAAATTTTAATAAATTATACAAAACTTATTTTGTATAAACATAAAACAATGTTTATAGCATTCTGTTGTGTTATGACAAAGGCAAGTTATATCACAGTAAGGAAAGCATGACAGCATTTAAAAACACACTGTGTAGGCCTGGCGAGATGGCCCAGCAGGTAAAAGCACATTACAGTCTTGCAGAGAACCCAGGTTCAATTCCCAGCACCCACACAATGGCTCTATGACTACAGTCATATATAACTACAGCTCCAGAAGACATAGTGCCCTCTTCTGGCCTCTTTAGGCCCTACACTCATGTGCCCATACCCCTCCCCACCCTAAGTAAAGGCTTTTGAATCCTCTTTCTCTCTGTCTCTCTCTCTCTTTCTCCTCCTCCCTTTCCCCTCCTTGCTGTGTACATGTTTATGTGTGTGTGTGTGTGTGTGTGTGTGTGTGTGTGTGTGTGTGTGTGTGTTCACATGTACATGTGTGCCTAAAGGTTAACCCCAGGTCTTATTTCTTCAGCAGTACTGTGTACCTTTTTTTTTTTTTTTTAAGAAAAGATATTTCATTGGCCTAAAGCTTAGTCTATGCTGGATGACTGGCCAGTGATATCTTCCTATTTCTGCCTCCCCAGAACTGAGATTATGAGCTCATGTCATCATATGTGGCTTTTCATATGGATTTTTAAGGACTGATCTTAGGTCGTCTTGCAAGGCAAAAACTTTAGACTGAGCCATCCTTCACCCAGATCCTTTTAATGATTTTTTTTTTTCGAGACAGGGTTTCTCTGTGTAGCTTTGCTCCTTTCCTGGAACTCGCTTTGGAGACCAGGCTGGCCTCAAACTCACAGAGATCCACCTGCCTCTGCCTCCCAAATGCTGGGATTAAAGGTGTGCGCCACCACCGCCCGGCCCTTTTAATGATTTTTTTTTTTTTTTGGTTTTTCGAGACAGGGTTTCTCTTGTAGCTTTGCGCCTCTCCTGGGACTCACTTGGTAGCCCAGGCTGGCCTCGAACTCACAGAGATCCGCCTGGCTCTGCCTCCCAAGTGCTGGGATTACAGGCGTGCGCCACCACCGCCCGGCAATAATTTTTATTTTTAGTTTTTCTAAGTCAAATCTCTATTACTTAGGAAGAGTATATTAATAAAATTAATTAAGACAAAAACTAGTTATATGACACTATTGAACTACTCTGGAAACTTAAAAAACTTTAACAACAGTGGGCATGAAGTACTTCATTCGTATTATGTACATATCAGTACATTCTTAGAGACCTGTGGTTTGGATATTGCATCCACCACACTGTGCTCTGGTTTCAGTATGACTTGTCCCCACCCAAATTCATGTGGAGGTTTGGTCCCTAATACAGCAGTGTTAGGAAGTGGGCACTAGCGGGAAGTGTATGGAGACCGTGGTTCAAGTCCTAAGGAGTAGATTAATGCCTTTCTCATGAGATGGGATTGGCTACCTTAAGAGTGGATTAATATGTTTTCTTTTTTCTTTTCTTTTCTTTTCTTTTCTTTTCTTTTCTTTTCTTTTCTTTTCTTTTCTTTTCTTTTCTTTTCTTTTCTTTTTTGAGACAGGGTTTCTCTGTGTAGTTTTGGAGCCTGTCCTGGATCTTGCTCTGTAGACCAGGCTGGCCTCGAACTCGCAGAGATCCACCAGACTCTGCCTCCCGAGTGCTGGGATTAAACACGTGTACCACCACTGCCCAGCCTGATACATTTTCTTTCAGGCACAATATTGCCATTTTGTAGTGAGTGCCATAGCCTGGTAATCATGGCAATTAATTAAGACCTACTAGAGATAGCTCAGTCTATAGTAATGGCAATGGAGCTATTCACACTCTCAGGTAGATCCAGGAGAATTTATAAGGTCTTATATGCTGGGGAGTGTACAATGGAGTAATAACTGAAAACCCAGCTGCCAGGGATCTTGGGAGATACTAAACTATCTAGGATTTGTAAGATTAACTGAAAGAGAGTCTCCAGGGTGCATCTTTCATGAGGTCATCATCTATGACGGGGTGGGACTAAGGATTTTGGGGTCACCCACATTCCTGTACATAACCCCTTTCTCACGCTCTGTACATAAACCCAATAAGCTCACTCACTGGCTGAGTTGGACTTTGATGGGGTGATGGCTTTGTTCTGTCATCAGAGCCTTCTCTGTAGTGAATTAGATGTTTGCTCATGTCTCCCCAGGAAGAGTAAACACTGCCCTTGTGTTCTGTCACTCTCACATATTCCAGCTTGTCCTTACTGCCACTAGTTGAAGTCACACCAGACCCTCACTAGGTATGACTGTCTTGTCCTGGGCTTCTTCGCCTACAGCGAAAACAAATATGTCTTTTAAAAATCACTCACACCCAGGCATTCTGTTAGAGCAATGGAAACCCACAAAGGCACCCCCATTTTGTCTTTCCCAAGGGCTGGCTTGGGAACTCTGGGGTGCACATAGCTTATCTTTGAGACAGCACCAGAACAGGCTTAAACTTAAAATGCTTAGGCTTGGGGTGGGGGGACTTACCTGAGAGATTTTATTTCCTGTCATTATCAATCCTATGTTCTTTTGAGGTAAGATGTGGTGGGCTGCTTCTCCTCAGTAGCTATACAATAATGAATGACTTATAACGTACCTGGTAAGGTCTGCACGATGTCATCAACTGTGGTGGTTCCTCTGTGAAATGTCCCTCATAGGCTCACATGTAGGAGGAACACTTGGTCTTCAGCTAGTAGTGCTGACTAGGGAGAGGATGGGACTATTAGAGGGTGGGGCTTAGCTAGAAGAAGTGGGTTGTTGGGAGGCAGGTCTTCAAGGTCAAAGACTGGCTCTATGTCCGGTCCTGGCTCTCTCTGTCTGCTTTCTAACAGCTGCTAGGATGCAATCCGCCCCTTCAATCTCAAACTGTCTCTTAAGGAACTCCTGCCTCCATGATGGACTGTATCCCCTGAACTATGAACCACAATAAATCCTTCCTCCTTTGGCTGGCTTCTGTCAGGTGTTTCTGTCACCGTGAGAACAGTAACTAAATAAAGGAGACAGATGGGGAAGGTTCCTGGTCCTCTCAGGTCTTGTTTGGCAATGAAGCTGGAATGTTTGTCTTTGCCTCTCATCCCTCTGAAGTCAGAAGACCCACACACCTTGGAATAAAGGGAAGCTGGAGTGGAGGGTGAGTATGTCCCTCTAGCCTGTGAGACCCTCCTCAGGACCCATGGTTAACATTTTCAGGTGTAGCCAGGCGGTGGTAGTGCACGCCTTTAATCCCAGCACTTGGGAGGCAGAGGCAGGTGATCTCTGTGAGTTCAAGGGCCAGCCTGATCTACATACAGAGCGAGATCCGGGACAGGCACCAAAACTACACAGAGAAATCCTGTCTCAAAAAACAAACAAACAAACAAACAAACAAACAAACAAATCATTTTCAGGTGTGAACACTGGGGACTCAATCCCCTGGGCTCTCTGGATGCTGACTTATTCTTCCATTGGATGCTCTGATAGACCACCTTTCTGCCTTCTGCCCCTTTCTCCCGCTTTTCCATGGACACACAATTTAGATGCACAAGACTCTCTTTCCCATAAGCCATTGATTATACCTCTTTGGCAAGAGGCCTCCATTATTCCTCCTGCTCCCTTTGCTGATGGCTTCATTCTGTCTGCTCCCCACCGTTTGATTTGATTTGATGGTGCTGCAGCACAAGGCTCCCACATCATTTCTGCCTGTTAAGCAAACATGTATTTCTGGGATGGATGTTTTTAATTGAATGAAACACAATCTAATGAGGGTCAGCTGCAGCTGTGATTTTTTATGGGCCATTTGGCTGAGAAGCACAGCCAATGCAGCCTTCTGTGTTTGGTCAAGAGAGTCAGGCTGAATCCTTTATGGTAGCACGTTGGTCAAGCTCTTGCTGGCTTTGGTGTGCTGGGGTTTCTGGGCTGTGGGTTGTGACATGCCTTATTCTCTAGGCTCCTTGCTTAATTGGTATAAATAGGAAGTAATTAGCTCAATAAAGGAGATACAGTGATTCTAGAAGACCTCCGTTTGGCACAGGTTCCAAAGTCTACCTTCAGGATCCAGCTAGGCAAGGAAGGCAGACCTTGCCCAGTTGTGTGTCAGAAGGTGAGGTGGAAACACTCCTTCCTCACAGTTTCAGTATGTATGTGTGCACACACATGTGTATATGAAATAGGTGTGTATTAGGAAGTGATATGGAAATATGTATGCATTAGGAAATGAAGTGGTCTCAGTGTGTGTGTGTGTGTGTGTGTGTGTGTGTATATGTGTGTGCAAATGTGTGTGTGCGTGTACATTACTATCAAATAAGGGCATGTCAGGAAGTGAGGTAGGAAACCTAACCCCTTCATAGTCTCTGTGGAGGAATCTGAGGCCTTTATTTCCAATTTAGAAGTCATTGTGTATGTTTCCCGTAGCCATGGTAACCAGTTACCACCTACTTAGTGGCCCAGAACAACAGAGATTTATTTGCTCACTGTTTTGCCGGAAGTCCAACTTCAGCACCTCTGGGCTAAAGCCGTGACATCATCAGTCACACTCTCACTGGAGGCTGTAGAGGGGAATCTGCTCCTTGCCTCTTCCAGCATCTAGTGGCTGGGGCACTCCTTAGCTCTTGCCTGCATCATTCAGTTCTCCAAGGCCAGCGTCTTCACGCCTTGGCTTCATCTTTGCCTCAGTTTCCCCTTCCTGCATGTGTCTGTTGAATCCCCCTCTGTTTAGAACAACATAGGATTGCACTCAGGGTCATGTCAGCGACTTTTTGTCGCGGTGACAAGCATCTGACAGAGCGGTCTAGAGAGAGGAAGGATGCTTTCGTGCACAGCTTCCGAGGCCTCGGTTACCATGGCGCAGAGGTCCTAGCAAGAGCCTTTCACATCATGGCAGACAAGAATCAGAGAGCATGCCAGGAAGGGGCTGGTGATAACTCGCCCCCTAAGGTCATGTCCCCTGTGTCCTACTTCCTGCAACGAGGTTCCACCTCTCTCCTTGAGCTTCTAGAACCTCCCAAAATTGCTCCAACCAGCTGGAGATCAAATGTTCAACAGACGGGATTGTGGGAGAAAATTTCATATTTAAACCTTTAGAAGAGTCCACATGGCTCAGCCAAGACAGTCCTCTCTGTCAAGATCCTTCACATCATCACACCTGAACTGACTGCTTCCACGTTCGATGACGTGGACAGGCTCCAAGGGTTAGGAATAGCTCCCTTTGGATGGCCATTTTTCAGCACATGGACAACCTACCCTTACAACTCTCGGTTTTTATCCTTAGCCAGTACAGGCTGAATAACCTTTACCCTAAGTCACTTTGGATCAGAACTGTTTTAGACTTTAGATTGCTTCTAGATTTAATTTTTGATTTTTTGAATATTTTGCATATTCATAATGAGGAGTAATGGGGGCAGGGCACAAATCAGAAAGACACAATGCATTAATGTCTCGTGTACATGTAATACTTCATTTACATGCTTCATATACAACCCCTATGTGTTGCCAGAAGGTAATTTATTTATTTGGTGGGTATGATGTGTGTATGTTTGTGTGTGTGTGTGTGTGTGTGTGTGTGTGTGTGTGTGTGTGTAGATATGCATGCATGTATGTGTATATATGGAGGCTAGAAGTCAACCTTGGGTGCTGTGCCACCCTATTTTCTGAGACAGGGTCTCTCATTGCCCCAGACCTCATCTCTGCTTCACCATGCTGGGATAATAAGCACATGCTACCATGTGCAGCATTTTTTACACGGGTGCTGGATTGAACCAAGGTCCTTGTGGATGTGGCAAGCATTT